>NW_011460094.1:0-544 GCF_000754665.1 Bison bison bison | reverse complement strand
TAGTAGGGGAATCTGGCCTCGAGACGTGTTGAAGAAGGTCTCTCCGAGGTCGTTTCTCGGGTTGAGGCAGGACACCCTGGGGTCCCTCGACTTGTGCAGGTGACCCAGGGGGCTTCTCATGGTGGCTCTGAGAAATCCGGGAAACTGGAGCTGGGAGGGGCCTCTCGGCACTCCACTGGGTTTGGTGCATTGGAAGAGGGCCTCATCTCCAGTTGAGGCAGGAACCTCAGGGTTCCTCTGATTTCAGACTCCGATCCGAGGGTCCCAGCAGACTTGGGAAAGGAGAGTCAGGCCTCGTCTTGTGTTGAGGCATGGAACTCCGCTTGCCTCTCGAGGTGTTCCCGGGGAGACAGGCCACTTGTCGAGCGGTATTTGGAACCTGGGGGTCTTTTCCCGATGATGCACGGGCGAGTCACTACCCCTTCGTGTTGACTTCATTCACAGGGTGGAGTTCGAAGAGGTGTCCGGGCATCGGGTTCTTATCAAGAGGGGACCGGGAAATCGGGTTCGTTCGGAATGTGGAACCACCCACGAGGCCACGTCT
>NW_011460093.1:0-592 GCF_000754665.1 Bison bison bison | reverse complement strand
TCCCTGGGCCAACACAAGAGGCATCCTGAATTCCCCCGTCGTAACTCGAGAATCCTGCCGCAACTCGAGAAAATCCACGTGGTTCCCCCGTCATCGCAAGATGTAGCCCTTTCCCGCTACAGTGTCTCAGGGGAAGTCCCACGTGAGGTATTGGAGGTCGAAACGGTACTTGGCACCCTTGATTCGACCCACGAAGTTACCCGACATCCAGGTCTCCCTCGAGAGGAACACCGAGGTTTTCCGGCACCACTTCCTCTGAGCCCCTTCGACACTCCTGATCTGGACAGGAGGGTCGACTCCCCTGCTTTGTCTGGAAGGGGTTCCCGACATTCCGGTCACACCTCAGAATGAGGCCGGTCTCACGACGACATTCCAGACGTGGCCTCGTGGGTGGTTCCACATTCCGAAGGACCCCGATTTCCCGGTCCCCTCTTGATAAGAACCCGATGCCCGGACACCTCTTCGATCTCCACCCTGTGAATGAAGTCAACACGAAGGGGCAGTGACTCGCCCGTGCATCGTCGGGAAAAGACCCCCAGGTTCCAAATACCGCTCGACAAGTGGCCTGTCTCCCCGGGAACACCTCGAGAGC
>NW_011460092.1:0-503 GCF_000754665.1 Bison bison bison | reverse complement strand
GCGGACCTTGCTCACCGAAACTTGGTCTCACCATGTCGTTCTTTCTCTTACCTTCTGGCTGAATTATTCAGCCTCTTTGTCCACTGAATTTCCTCACTGAGCTATCCTCATTCTATTACTCTTTATATCCTTAATTAACATTTAATTAAGCAGTTGTTTCCTGATCTTCGCCTACGCCGTCTCTCCTTCGAATACCCTGGATCAGCCGGGGCTGGTCCCCGGCACCCTACTATGGCTCGAGAGCAATGACGCGCTCGCCCTCGCCACTCGCATGGAGATCCGACTTCCCTGGCGCCCCACGAGAGGCTCACTGACATCGCCGTCGTACCTCGCGAGAAAGCGCACACTGGGGCCGCCGCTCGAGAACAACCCCGAGCCTCCCCCGTCATCGCGACTTGAGGGCCTTCGTCTCCTGCATGGCCTAGAGACCAATCTCTCGACCTCTCTCCAAACTCCTCAGGAGGCTTGACTCCCTTTAGTCCACCCAGTGAGCTCAAAGAGAT
>NW_011460091.1:0-517 GCF_000754665.1 Bison bison bison | reverse complement strand
GTCAGCCTTGACCAATGTAGAGGTACGTTTTAGAATGTGGCATGGAAACATGAACAATTTGCTTTGTCTGTTTTGCTTCGAAATTTTCAAACTGGTGACATCCTTCATAAATCACACTTGGAGGCACTGAAATAAGAGGGTCTTTCCATATTCCAAGTGCTGGCTACAGTGTTTGAAAATGAAGGAAAGAGACAGAGCACCAAACAAAGAATCATCAGTCTTTCAAAAAGCCAGACAATTGTGAGGGTTGCCTCCTGAAACAGAGGTCATGATCCAAACTTCAGTTCAGCTGGGACTGAGAGAGACAGCATCCATCATTGTGAGGAACACTGACTCCCAAGTGTCACCCAGAAAAACTACAAAGAAGATTGACTACAAACACAAAATATTCCAGACGTGTTGCAGCAAGGGATCTGGCTAAAAATTAAGTTCTACCCACCTCCAGAAATTCAAAAAAGCCCTATCGAGGTTCACGCCAGCTGTACACAGAGACCCTGCCTGGCTTTTGTTGTTCAGT
>NW_011460090.1:0-517 GCF_000754665.1 Bison bison bison | reverse complement strand
AGAATATCATGGCCCTCCTAGGTCAGGTCATCTTTCCTTTCCGTAGCCCTCGTTTGATCCCTGAATTCTAGACAGCTTGGATTGCCTCTGTGGGCTGGATGGATTGTCCTCCCGTTTCACCGGGCGGCGGGAGCGAGGTCCCAGAGGCTCTCCTGGAACCGGGCGTGGGGGCGGGGCGTCACCGGGAGCCCGTGGTGAAGGTGGGCAGCGCACCGGGAGCGCGCCCGTGGCGGGGCGAAGCCGGGCGGCGCGGGTCGGGAATCGGGTCGTGGCGGGGATGGGGGGCGGTCCCAGTTGTGCTCCGGGGATCCCCACTGCGGCTGGGAAGGCACCGGGAGCATGGCAGGGGCGGGGCGGCGCGGGGCGGTGGTCGGCTCCTGGCGGGGGTGGGGGAGAGCTTCCCCGTTGTCCTCTCGGGGGTCGCCGTGGCGGCTGGGAACGCCCACTGCGTGCGCTCCTGGGTCCCCAAGGATCGGCATCCAGTGAGCGCGGCGGAGGGGTGCGGACCACAGGTCAG
>NW_011460089.1:0-504 GCF_000754665.1 Bison bison bison | reverse complement strand
GGAAGCAACAGTTAGAACTGGACATGGAACAACAGACTGGTTCCAAATAGGAAAAGGAGTACGCCAAGGCTGTATATTGTCACCCTGCTTATTTAAATTCTATGCAGAGTACATCAAGAGAAACACTGGACTGGAAGAAACACAAGCTGGAATCAAGATTGCCGGGAGAAATATCAATGACCTCAGATATGCAGATGACACCACCCTTATGGCAGAAAGTGAAGAGGAACTAGAAAGCCTCTTGATGAAAGTGAAAGAGGAGAGTGAAAAAGTTGGCTTAAAGCTCAACATTCAGAAAACGAAGATCATGGCATCCAGTCCCATCATTTCATGGGAAATAGATGGGGAAACAGTGGAAACAGTGTCAGACTTTATTTTTGGGGGCTCCAAAATCACTGCAGATGGTGACTGCAGCCATGAAATGAAAAGACACTTACTCCTTGGAAGGAAAGTTATGACCAACCTAGGTAGCATATTCAAAAGCTGAGACATTACTTTGCCAAC
>NW_011460088.1:0-596 GCF_000754665.1 Bison bison bison | reverse complement strand
GAAACCCCCGCCGCAACTCGAGAAAAACCACGTGGTTCCCCCGTCATCGCAAGATGAAGCCCTTTCCCGCTACAGCGTCTCAGGAGAAGTCCCACGTTAGGAATTGGCGGTCGAAACGGTCCTTGGCACCCTTGATGCGCCCCCACAAAGTTCCCCGGCATCCCGGTCTCCCTGGAGAGGAACACCGAGGTTTTCCGGCACCACTTCCTCTGAGCCCCTTCTACCCTCCTGATCTCGACCGGAGGGTCACTCCCATGCTTTGTCTGGAAGGGGTTCCCGACCTTCCGGTCGCACCTCAGGATGAGGCCGGTCTCACGACGACATTCCAGACGTGGCCTCGTGGGTGCTTCCACATTGCGAAGCACCCCGATTTCCCGGTCCCCTCTTGGTAAGAACCCGATGCCCGGACACCTCTCCGAACTCCACCCTGTGAATGAAGTCAACACGAAGGGGAAAGTGACTCGCCCGTGCATCGACAGGAAAAAAACCCCAGGATCCAAAAACAGCTGGACAAGTGGCCTCTCTCCCCGGGGACACCTCGAGAGGCAAGCGGAGTTCCATGCCCCAACCCAAGACGAGGCCTGACTCTCCTGTCC
>NW_011460087.1:0-512 GCF_000754665.1 Bison bison bison | reverse complement strand
ACGGAACAAAGAATTGAACAGAGATAGCCGGCTGCAGACCTTCCCCCTCCGGTGACAGGCAGCCAGAGCCGGAAGGGCGCAATCGCAGCCCCAGAGAGACATTATCTATAAAACTGTAAGCAGGCTTCTTTGCTAACTAAAACTTCTTGGGGGTCTGGACGGTTAACATCTGCCTGAGAAGGTGCGCCGGTTTTATGCCCAGATAACCGAGTGGCTGGGAGGCGATAAGTCGCAGCATTGGCGCTCGCCAAACACCTCATCACTTGAGCTGCTCGGACCTGGGAAGAGCACAAAACTCAGGCCCAACTGAGTCTGCGCCTCTGAGGACTACCCGAGTGCCTGAACCTGAGCGGCTTGGACCTGGGAGGTACATGCAACCCAGGGCCAGCCTCGGATTGTTCCCCGCGGAAAAACCTAGAGCCCGAGCAGTGTGGGCAGGGAGGCTACACGCGCCGTGAGCGGGGGCAGACCCAGTGTGGCTGAGGCACTGCGAGCGCACGCCAGTGTTATTT
>NW_011460086.1:0-506 GCF_000754665.1 Bison bison bison | reverse complement strand
ATGTCTCTTGATACAGGAGGTCTGTGTGGACTATGAATTGCATAGGTATTCAAGGGAATAAGTCTATTGCAGCCTTCACCTTTCTAGCTTCTTACGCATTGACACCATTTGCTAACTATAAGTTCTTACCAGGAGTGTAAGTACATTTCACTTTTGTTTGGATACTAATGTTAACCTACATTTGTCAGGGGCTTGAACAAGAGAAGGACCCAGCCTGGTTCATGGCAGGGACAGAGATGCTGACTCAGGAGTATTTGTCGGGGGTTTGAACAAGGGCAGGACCCACCCTGGTTCAGTGCAGGGACAGAGATGCAGGCTCAGGAGTGTTTCTCGGGGCTTGAACATTGGGAGCACCCAGCCTGCTTTTGTGCAGGGATCCTTATGTGGGTTCAGGATTATGTGTTGGGAGACTAACGAGGGCAGAACCTAGATTCGTTCAGTGCAGTGACAGAGAGGTGGGATCAGGAGTATTTTCAGCAGCCCTGCTAAAAGGCAGAAACCATCAT
>NW_011460085.1:0-514 GCF_000754665.1 Bison bison bison | reverse complement strand
CGATGACGGGAGAACCACGTGGTTTTTCTCGAGTTGCGCGGATTCTCGAGTTACGACAGGGAATTCGGGATGCCTCTTGTGTTGGCCCAGGGAAGTCCAATCTTCCATTCGAGTTGCGAAGGAAAGCTGGGGATTGCTTTCGAGTGACTGCAGGGCCAATAGACCTCATCTGGGCTTGTGTCCAGAAGCCAAAGTTCCTCTCCAGGGTCGACCGGGATCTCGGGGTTGCATTCCAGACGCACCCGGGGAGACAGGCATTCATCTCGAGTGGAAGCCAAGAACCCCGCTCTGCTCTCGAGTCGCGACGGGTATCTCTTGGAGCTCACTGGGTGGACTAAAGGGAGTCAAGCCTCCTGAGGCGTTTGGAGAGAGGTCGCGAGGTTGGCCTCTAGGTCATGCAGGAGACGAAGGCCCTCATCTCCGCGATGACGGGGGCGTCTAGGGGTTGTTCTCGAGCGGCGGCCCCAGGGTGCGGTTTCTCACGAGGTACGACGGCGAGGTCAGTGAGCCTCTC
>NW_011460084.1:0-526 GCF_000754665.1 Bison bison bison | reverse complement strand
TAAAGGAAAAGAAACGAAAGAAAGAGAAGGTAGTAAGAAGGAAGAAGGAAGAATGAAAGAGGGAAACAAGAAGGAAATGATAGAAAGTAAAAGAGAAGAGAAGAGGAAGGAAAAAAGATAGAGGGAGGGAAAGAAAACTTGAGAAAGATTTAAAGAGAAGAAGGAGAAAAAAATCAGCAGAGGAGAGAGGAGAGGACTTACAGGACACTGTGGCCAGACGCCCTGGCGAGCTACTCCCCCTCTGCGCAAACTTTAAAAAAAATGTATCCACCACTTTCTGATTTGGGGCGATAGCCGCCGCCTCCGTTTGCGCCTTCCAGGGCCCAAGAGTTTCCCACTTTGCCCCCAAAGCCTCTCAAAGTGTTGCCTAAGCCTGAAAAAGATAAAAAGTTTTTTAAACAGTGGAGCTTTTAAAACAGACTGCATGCACAATATGCAGAGCGTGCTCCTTGGAGAAAACCCCCTCAGGGGGGTCTCACCCAGGCTAAGAGAAAAGCCAAACGGTAAGGAGATTTAGCAACAATAT
>NW_011460083.1:0-522 GCF_000754665.1 Bison bison bison | reverse complement strand
TCGAGTTGCGGCAGGATTCTCGAGTTACGACGGGGAATTCAGGATGCCTCTTGTGTTGGCCCCAGGGAAATCCAATCTTCCATTCGAGTTGCGAAGGAAAGCTGGGGATTGCTCTCGATTGACTGCAGGGCCAATAGACCTCATCTAGGCTTGTGTCCAGAAGCCAGTGTTCCTCTCCAGGGGCGACCGGGATCTCGGGGTTGCATTCCAGACGCACCCGGGGAGACAGGCATTCATCTCGAGTGGAAGCAAAGAACCCCGCTCTGCTCTCGAATCGCGACGGGTATCTCTTGGAGCTCACTGGGTGGACTAAAGGGAGTCAAGCCTCCTGAGGCGTTTGGAGAGAGGTCGAGAGATTGGTCTCTAGGCCATACAGGAGACGAAGGCCCTCAAGTCGCGATGTCGGGGGAGTCTCGGGGTTGTTTTCGAGCGGCGGCCCCAGTGTGCGCTTTCTCACGAGGTACGACGGTGAGGTCAGTGAGCCTCTCGTGGGGCGCCAGGGAAGTCGGGTCTCCATGCGAG
>NW_011460082.1:0-525 GCF_000754665.1 Bison bison bison | reverse complement strand
GGGTTGAGGCATGGAATTCCGCTTGCCTCTCGAGGTGTCCCCGGGGAGAGAGGCCACTTGTCGAGCTGTGTTTGGATCCTGGGTTTTTTCTGGACGATGCACGGGCGAGTCAATGCCCCTTCGTGTTGACTTCATTCACAGGGTGGAGTTCCGAGAGGTGTCCGGGCATCGGGTTCTTATCAAGAGGGGACCGGGAAATCGGGGTCCTTCACAATGTGGAAGCACGCACGAGGCCACGTCTGGAAGGTCGTCGTGAGACCGGCCTCATCCTGAGGTGCGACCGGAAGGTCGGGAACACCTTCCCGACAAAGCAGGAGATTCGACCCTCCTATCGAGATCAGGAGGGTAGAAGGGGCTCAGAGGAAGGGTGCCAGAAAACCTCGGTGTTCCTCTCCAGGTAGACCGGGATGTCGGGGAACTTTGTGGGTCGCATCAAGGGTGCCAAGTACCGTTTCGACCTCCATTTCCTAACGTGGGACTTCTCCTGAGACGCTGTAGGGGGAAAGGGCTTCATCTTGCGATGAT
>NW_011460081.1:0-529 GCF_000754665.1 Bison bison bison | reverse complement strand
GAAAAAAGGAATGGCAACCCACTCTAGTATTCTTGCCTGGAGAATCCCATGGAGAGAGGAGTTGGAGGGCTACAGTCCATGGGTCACAAAAGAATCAGACACAGTTTAGTGACTAAAACAAGAACAAAGCATAAACAGCATATACAAAAACACTTTTAAAAAAGTAGGTCCATAGATAAATGCCATTTAATAATAATGTAACAATTATAATTATAAATTATAACAAGTTATCACCTTAGAAATTCTTCTCCATTTATCATATTCTCATTCTCTACACTGTGGGAAGAGAAGTGCATGATTGAAACGACATTTTTAGAAAACTGTACTGAACTTAAACATATCTTATACTCTCACTTGTGGCAGAAATGGGTTTATGTTATGCTTATCAAAAGCAGGCTTTCCTTGAAAATTAGACTCTCAAAGAAATTGATTTTTACAATAGTTATAAATCTTAGTGAAGATATAAATTTAATACAGGGTACAAAAGAAAGGATAAATATTTGAATCATTATGCAGGAGAACTGGGAGA
>NW_011460080.1:0-506 GCF_000754665.1 Bison bison bison | reverse complement strand
AACAGTTAGAACTGGACATGGAACAACAGACTGGTTCCAAATAGAAAAGGAGTTCGTCAAGCTGTATATTGTCACCCTGCTTATTTAACTTCTATGCAGAGTACATCATGAGAAACACTGGACTGGAAGAAACACAAGCTGGAATCAAGGTTGCCGGGAGAAATATCAATAACCTCAGATATGCAGATGACACCACCCTTATGGCAGAAAGTGAAGAGGAACTCAAAAACCTCTTGATGAAAGTGAAAGTGGAGAGTGAAAAAGTTGGCTTAAAGCTCAACATTCAGAAAACGAAGATCATGGCATCCGGTCCCATCACTTCATGGGAAATAGATGGGGAAACAGTGGAAACAGTGTCAGACTTTATTTTTCTGGGCTCCAAAATCACTACAGATGGTGACTGCAGCCATGAAATTAAAAGATGCTTACTCCTTGGAAGGAAAGTTATGACCAACCTAGGTAGCATATTCAAAACCAGAGACATTACTTTGCCAACAAAGGTTCGT
>NW_011460079.1:0-504 GCF_000754665.1 Bison bison bison | reverse complement strand
TTCAGGCTGCCTCTTGTGTTGTCCCAGGCAAGTCCAATCTTCCATTCGAGTTGCGAAGGAAAGCTGGGGATTGCTCTCGAGTGACCGCAGGGCCAATAGACCTCATCTAGGCTTGTGTCCATAAGCCAATGTTCCTCTCCAGGGGCGACAGGGACCTCGGGGTTGCATTCAGGACGCACCCGGGGACACAGGCATTCATCTCGAGTGGAAGCAAAGAACCCCGCTCTGCTCTCGAATCGCGACGGGTATCTCTTGGAGCTCACTGGGTGGACCCAAGGGAGTCAAGCCTCCTGAGGCGTTTGGAGAGAGGTCGCGTGATTGATCTCTAGGCCATGCAGGAGACGAAGGCCCTCATCTCTCGATGACGGGGGAATCTCGGGGTTGTTCTCCAGCGGCGGCCCCAGTGTGCGGTTTCTCACGAGGTACTACGGCGAGGTCAGTGAGTCTCTCGTGGGGCGCTAGGGAAGTTGGGTCTCCATGCGAGTGGCGAGGGGGAGCGCGTCA
>NW_011460078.1:0-514 GCF_000754665.1 Bison bison bison | reverse complement strand
ACAGAGGAGAGAAACACTTACCACAGGAGTCCGGGTAAGGAACAAGGAACTAACAAGCTCCCACCAACCAGGATTCTGCAGAGGTCAACAAGAGGTCAGCAAGAGATGGGAGACTGCAGTCCAGAGGTCCTAGCAAATTCCAGCGAGCAGCAAAGACCCAGCATAGTCAAAACGAAATTCAAATGTTACCAAAAACAAATAAATAAACGGACAGAAGTCTTTGAACACATGACTGAGGTTAGGGGTGAGGCAGAACATGTATGTGCCAGGATACTCTTAAAGTACGAGAAAGCAAAGAAAGGAAAGACAACTCTCAAGCTGTCCAAAGTGATAAAAAATGAATGAGTACACAGTTTTACCTGTGTACACTAGCAGATAATAATCTGAAAAGGAATTTTTAAAAATATTCCCTTTCTATACTGTCAACATGAATCAAATGCTTTGCCACGGATGTCACGAGGATGCAAGACTGGCACACTGGAAATTCTACACCGTGGCTGAAAAAGATCCTGAA
>NW_011460077.1:0-521 GCF_000754665.1 Bison bison bison | reverse complement strand
AAACGGTACTTGGCACCCTTGATGCGCCCCCACGAAGTTCCCCGGCATCCCGGTCTCCCTGGAGAGGAACACCGAGGTTTTCCGGCACCACTTCCTCTGAGCCCCTTCTACCCTCCTGATCTCGACAGGAGGGTCGACTCCCCTGGCTTTGTCTGGAAGGGGTTCCCGACCTTTCGGTCGCACCTCAGGATGAGGCCGGTCTCACGACGACATTCCAGACGTGGCCTCGTGGTTGCTTCCACATTGCGAAGCACCCCGATTTTCCCGTCCCCTCTTGATAAGAACCCGATGCCCGGACACCTCTCCGAACTCCACCCTGTGAATTAAGTCAACACGAAGGGGCAGTGACTCGCCCGTGCATCGTCCGGAAAAAAACCCCAGGTTCCAAATACAGCTCGACAAGTGGCCTCTCTCCCCGGGGACACCTCGAGAGGCAAGCGGAGTTCCACGCCTCAACCCAAGACGAGGCCTGACTCTCCTGTCCCCAGTCTGCAGGGACCCTGCGATCGGAGTCTGAAATC
>NW_011460076.1:0-501 GCF_000754665.1 Bison bison bison | reverse complement strand
TAAAATATATATATATGAAGTTTGCTGAAAGAAGAAAAAAATAGGATCTTTTTTTTTTTGCAAAGTAATAGGTTAATAAAAGTAAAATTAAAGGAACAATAGCGGACTTAAAAAATTTTTTTAATTAAAAAAAAAGAAGAAAGAATGATCGTAAAAAAGTAAAAATATATCTAGGACTTTCTCTGGTTTTGTTGTATTGTGGGTTCAGTTCATTTTTGGCTAGTTCCTTGGTCCGACTTATATTTCTCAAGATGTATAGGCCCCTTCCTATGTAGTCTGTAGTAACCACGGGGTTTTAATCTATTGCCCGTAGCTTCCAAGGCATTTCCCTCTGTTATAACTTCTTCTGTTTGCTGGTCTCTTCAGTGTCTGGCTTCCGCCCTGACACAAAGGGGATGGTGGGGTAACTTTTTTTTTTTAGGCTCACTTGTTCACACTGGCGTGCGCTCGCAGTGCCTCAGCCACACTGGGTCTGCCCCCACTCATGGCGCGTGTAGCCTC
>NW_011460075.1:0-519 GCF_000754665.1 Bison bison bison | reverse complement strand
CCTGACTCTCCTGTCCCCAGTCTGCAGGGACCCTGCGATCGGAGTCTGAAATCAGAGGAACCCTGAGGTTCCTGCCTCAACTGGAGATGAGGCCCTCTTCCAATGCACCAAACCCCGTGGAGTCCCGAGAGGCCCCCCTCCCGCCTCCAGTTCCCCTGACTTCTCAGAGCCACCATGGGAAGCCCCATGAGGTCACATGCACAAGTCGAGGGAAGCCAGGGTTTCCTGCCTCAACCCGAGAAAGACCTCGAGAGACCTTCTTCAACACGTCTCGAGGCCAGGTTCCCCTACCATGACTCGAGAGCAATGACGCGCTCCCCCTCGCCACTCGCATGGAGACCCGACTTCCCTGGCGCCCCACAAGAGGCTCACTGACCTCGCCGTCGTACCTCGTGAGAAACCGCACCCTGGGGCCGCCGCTCGAGAACCACCCCGAGACTCCCCCGTCATCGCGGAGATGAGGGCCTTCGTCTCCTGCATGGCCTAGAGGCCAACCTCGCGACCTCTCTCCAAACGCCT
>NW_011460074.1:0-503 GCF_000754665.1 Bison bison bison | reverse complement strand
GAAGACATATCCATACATAGAGGGTCTTGCTTTTAAGGAACTCGTACAGCAGATTTCTACAAGTTAGGGCTTTTCAAATGCTCTAGAAGCATGTGAACGTTCAGTAGGCTCCATTTTCATTTCAAAGAAAGATCGTTTGACTTCCATAGCAAAGGTGGAGACCTTCCAACGTTGAGTCCAATACTTATCCCTTGACCATTTCAGGCAAGTCTTGTGGTTCCTTCTGGAGGTGTGTGGCTCTTGCAGAAATGTGAAGATCTTCCATCGTCCTCAGACTTTGGTGTCATTTGCAATCATCCAGAAAGCTTCCAGGTCTAGGTTCCAGACCACCAGCACACACAGTCAGTAGCCAACGGAGTGGATTCCAGGAATACGCATTGTTCACCGGCATTACCGTTGATATTGTTGCTGCACACTCAATGCAGTGGGCAGGGCCTGGATTGTCCACTGGGTCTCATGTGGAATGGAAAGAAGGGCTCCCCCCCTCCCCCCCCCACACACAC
>NW_011460073.1:0-531 GCF_000754665.1 Bison bison bison | reverse complement strand
ACTAATAATGAGAAAACAGAAAGAGAAATTAAGGAAACAATTCCATTCACCATTACAACAGAAAGAATAAAATACTTAGGAATATATCTACCTAAAGAAACTAAAGACCTATATATAGAAAACTATAAAACACTGGTGAAAGAAATCAAAGAGGACACTAATAGATGGAGAAATATACCATGTTCATGGATTGGAAGAATCAATATAGTGAAAATGAGTATACTACCCAAAGCAATTTATAGATTCAACGCAATCCCTATCAAGCTACCAACAGTATTCTTCACAGAGCTAGAACAAATAATTTCACAATTTGTAATGGAAATACAAAAAACCTCGAATAGCCAAAGCGATCTTGAGAAAGAAGAATGGAACTGGAGGTATCAACCTACCTGACTTCAGGCTCTACTACAAAGCCACAGTTATCAAGACAGTATGGTACTGGCACAAAGACAGAAATATAGATCAATGGAATAAATAGAAAGCCCAGAGATAAATCCACGCACATATGGACACCTTATCTTCGACAAAGGA
>NW_011460072.1:0-503 GCF_000754665.1 Bison bison bison | reverse complement strand
CTGTTCATTCCAAGGCAAACCATTCAATATCACAGTAATCCAAGTCTATGCCCCAACCAGTAACGCTGAAGAAGCTGAAGTTTGAACGGTTCTATGAAGACCTACAAGACCTTTTAGAACTAACACCCAAAAAAGATGTCCTTTGCATTATAGGGGACTGGAATGCAAAAGTAGGAAGTCAAGAAACACCTGGTGTAACAGGCAAATTTGGCCTTGAAATACGCAATGAAGCAGGGCAAAGGCTAATAGAGTTTTGCCAAGAAAACGCACTGGTCATAGCAAACACCCTATTCCAACAACACAAGAGAAGACTCTACACATGGACAACACCAGATGGTCAACACCGAAATCAGATTGATTATATTCTTTGCAGCCAAAGATGGAGAAGCTCTATACAGTCAGCAAAAAACAAGACCAGGAGCTGATTGTGGCTCAGATCATGAACTCCTTATTGCCAAATTCAGACTTAAATTGAAGAAAGTAGGAAAAACCACTAGATCATT
>NW_011460071.1:0-507 GCF_000754665.1 Bison bison bison | reverse complement strand
TCCAAAGTGCCAGAAGCAGGGCTGGGCCAGCCGGCCAGAGTTCAGGGTTCTGGCCCTTGGACTTGCAGCGGACACTAGGCTGCTTGGGAAAACCGCGCGGCTCTGACCTTTCAGCAAAGGGGTGGAGCGGTAAAGGCCTTGAGCCCAAAGGCGAGGCCTTTCTGCGACCGCCAGGTGGTGCCAACAGAGGGCGGACTACGTGGTCCCTGCTCCACGCAGTCCCAGTTCCCTGACCTGTGGTCCGCACCCCTCCGCCGCGCCCACTGGATGCTGACCCTTGGGGACCCAGGAGCGCACGCAATGGGCGTTCCCAGCCGCCATGGCGACCCCCGAGAGGACAACGGGGAACCCCTCCCCCACCCCCGCCAGGAGCCGCCCCCCGCCCCGCGCCGCCCCGCCCCTGCCATGCTCCCGGTGCCTTCCCAGCCGCAGTGGGGATCCCCGGAGCACAACTGGGACCGACCCCCACCCACAGCGATCGGAGTCTCCACCCGCGCCGCCCGGGTT
>NW_011460070.1:0-533 GCF_000754665.1 Bison bison bison | reverse complement strand
CCCGCTACAGCGTCTCAGGAGAAGTCCACGTTAGGAATTGGAGGTCGAAAGGGCACTTGGCACCCTTGATGCGACCCACAAAGTTCCCCCGAAATCCCGGTCTCCCTCGAGAGGAACACTGAGGTTTTCCGGCACCCCCTCCTCTGAGCCCTTTCTCCCCTCCTGATCTGGACAGGAGGGTCGACTCCCCTGCTTTGTCTGGAAGGGGTTCCCGACCTTCCGGTCGCACCTCAGGATGAGGCCGGTCTCACGAAGACATTCCAGACGTGGCCTCGTGGGTGGTTCCACATTCCGTAGGACCCCGATTTCCCGGTCCCCTCTTGAGAAGAACCCGATGCCCGGACACCTCTCCGAACTCCACCCTGTGAATGAAGTCCACACGAAGGGGCAGTTTTTCCGTGCACCGTTCGGAAAAAACCCCAGGTTCCAAATACAGCTCGACAAGCGGCCTCTCTCCCCGGGGACATCTCGAGAGGCAGGCGGAGTTCCATGCCTCCACCCAAGACGAGGCCTGACTCTCCTGTCCCCAGTCT
>NW_011460069.1:0-529 GCF_000754665.1 Bison bison bison | reverse complement strand
GGAGGCCACGTCTGGAATGTCGTCGTGAGACCGGCCTCATCCTGAGGTGCGACCAGAAGATCGGACCCTTCCAGACAAAGCAGGGGAGTCGACCCTCCTGTCGAGATCAGGGGGTAGAAGGGGCTCAGAGGAAGTGGTGCCGGAAAACCTCGGTGTTCCTCTCCAGGGAGACCGGGATGCTGGGGAACTTTGTGGGGCGCATCAAGGGTGCCAAGTACCGTGTCGACCTCCAATTCCTAACGTGGGACTTCTCCTGAGACGCTGTACGGGAAAGGGCTTCATCTTGCGATACGGGGGAACCACGTGGTTTTTCTCGAGTTGCGGCGGGATTCTCGAGTTACGACGGGGAATTCAGGATGCCTCTTGTCTTGGCCCAGGGAAGTCCAATCTTGCCTTTCGAGTTGCGAAGGAAAGCAGGGGATTGCTCTCGAGTGACTGCAGGGCCAATAGACCTCATCTAGGCTTGTGTCCAGAAGCCAATGTTCCTCTCCAGGTGCGACCGGGATCTCGGGTTTGCATTTCAGACGCA
>NW_011460068.1:0-576 GCF_000754665.1 Bison bison bison | reverse complement strand
GGAGGTGGAGGGGGCCGTCTCGGCACTCCACTGGGTTTGGTGCATTGGAAAGGGCCTCATCTCCAGTTGAGGCGGAACCTCAGGGTTCCTCTGACTTCAGACTCCGATCGCAAGGTCCCTGCAGACTTGGGACAGGAGAGTCAGGCCTCGTCTTGGGTTGAGGCATGGAACTCCGCTTGCCTCTCGAGGTGTTCCCGGGGAGACAGGCCAATTGTCGAGCGGTATTTGGAACCTGGGGGTTTTTTCCCGACGATGCCCGGGCGAGTCACTACCCATTTCGTGTTGACTTCATTCACAGGGTGGAGTTCGAAGAGGTGTCCGGGCATCGGGTTCTTATCAAGAGGGGACCGGGAAATCGGGGTCCTTCGGAATGTGGAACCACCCACGAGGCCACGTCTGGAATGTCGTCGTGAGACCGGCCTCATCCTGAGGTGCGACCGGAAGGTCGGGAACCCCTTCCAGACAAAGCAGGGGAGTCGACCCTCCTGTCCAGATCAGGAGGGTAGAAGGGGCTCAGAGGAAGTGGTGCCGGAAAACCTCGGTGTTCCTCTCGAGGGAGACCGGGATGTCGGGGAA
>NW_011460067.1:0-507 GCF_000754665.1 Bison bison bison | reverse complement strand
CAAGTTCAGGGCAAGACATACCAAGCAAATTCTCCAGCAGGAAGGAACACAGCCCTGCCTGAGCTCCAAGATACAGGCAGCCCAAAGTCACCCCAAAACATAGACATCCCATAACTCATTACTGGACATTTCATTGCACTCCAGAGAGAAGAAATACAGCTCCACCCACCAGAACACCGACACAAGCTTCCCTAACCAAGAAACCTTGAAAAGCCACCTGTACAAACCCACACAAAGCGAGGAAATGCCACAATAAAGAGAACTCCACAAACTGCCAGAATACAGAAAGGACACCCCAAACTCAGCAATTTAAACAAGATGAAGAGACAGAGGAATACCCAGCAGGTAAAGGAACAGGATAAATGCCCACCAATCCAAACAAAAGAGGAAGAGATAGGGAATCTATCTGATAAAGAATTCCAAATAATGATAGTGAAATTGATCCAAAATCTTGAAATCAAAATGGAATCACAGATAAATAGCTTGGAGACAAAGATTGAGAAGATG
>NW_011460066.1:0-524 GCF_000754665.1 Bison bison bison | reverse complement strand
CCCAGCCTTACCAGGCCACAGAGGAGAGAAAACATTACCACAGGAGGTCCGGGTAAGGAACAAGGAACTAACAAGCTCCCACCAACCAGGGTTCTGCAGAGGTCAACAAGAGGTCAGCAAGAGATGGGAGACTGCAGTCCAGAGGTCCTAGCAACTTCCAGCGAGCAGCAAAGACCAGCATAGTCAAAACGAATTCAATGTTACCAAAAACAAATAAATAAACGGACAGAAGTTCTTTGAACACATGACTGAGATTAGGGGGGAGGCAGTACATGGATGTGCCAGGATACTCTTAAAGTACGAGACAGCAAAGAAAGGAAAGACAACTCTCAAGCTGTCCAAAGTGATAAAAATGAATGATTACACAGTTTTACCTGTATACACTAGCAGATAATAATCTGAAAAGGATTTAAAAAAAAATTCCCTTTCAATACTGTCAACATGAATCCAATGCTTTGCCACGGATGTCACGAGGATGCAAGACTGGCACACTGGAAATTCTACACCGTGGCTGAAAAAGATCC
>NW_011460065.1:0-853 GCF_000754665.1 Bison bison bison | reverse complement strand
GGTTCCCTCGACTTGTGCAGGTGACCTCAGGGGGCTTCTCCTGGTGGCTCTGAGAAGTCAGGGAAACTGGAGTTGGGAGGGGCCTCTCGGGACTCCACTGGGTTTGGTGCATTGGAAGAGGGCCTCATCTCCAGTTGAGGCAGGAACCTCAGGGTTCCTCTGATTTCAGACTCGGATCGCAGGGTCCCTGCAGACTTGGAACAGGAGAGACAGGCCTCGTCCTGGGTTGAGGCATGGAACTCCGCTTGCCTCTCGAGGTGTCCCCGGGGAGAGAGGCCACTTGTCGAGCTGTATTTGGAACCTGGGGGTTTTTCTGGACGATGCACGGGCGAGTCACTGCCCCTCCGTGTTGACTTCACTCACAGGGTGCAGTTCGGAGAGGTGTGCGGGCATCGGGTTCTTATCAAGAGGGACCGGGAAATCGCGGTCCTTCGGAATGTGGAAGCACCCACGAGGCCACGTCTGGAATGTCGTCGTGAAACCGGCCTCATCCTGAGGTGCGACCGGAAGGTCGGGAACCCCTTCCAGACAAAGCAGGGGAGTCGACCCTCCTGTCGAGATCAGGAGGGTAGAAGGGGCTCAGAGGAAGTGGTGCCGGAAAACCTCGGTGCTCCTCTCGGGGGAGACCGGGATGTCGGGGAACTTTGTGGGTCGCCTCAAAGGTGCCAAGTTCCGTTTGGACCTTCAATTCCTAACGTGGGACTTCTCCTGAGACGCTGTAGCGGGAAAGGGCTTCATCTTGCGATGACGGGGGAACCACGTGGTTTTTCTCGAGCTGCGGCGGGATTCTCGAGTTACGACCGGGAATTCAGGATGCCTCTTGTGTTGGCCCAGGAAAGTCCAATCTTCCATT
>NW_011460064.1:0-534 GCF_000754665.1 Bison bison bison | reverse complement strand
CCCGATCGCCCGGACCACCTCTCCGAACTCCACCCTGTGAATGAAGTCAACACGAAGGGGGCAGTGACTCGCCCGTGCATCGTCAGGAAACGACCCCCACGGTTCCAAACTCCAGCTCGACACGTGGCCTCTCTCCCCGGGGACACCTCAAGAGGCAAGCGGAGTTCCATGCCTCAACCCAAGACGAGGCCTGACTCTCCTCGTCCCCAGTCTGCGACGGGACCCTGCGATCGGAGTCTAGAAATCAGACGGAACCCTGAGGTTCCTGCCTCAACTGGAGATGACGGCCCTCTTACCAATGCACCAACCCGTGGACGTCCGAGACGGCCCTCCCCCCCCCACCTCCAGTTTCCCTGACTTCTCAGAGCCACCATGAGAAGCCCCCTGAGGTCACCTGCACAAGTCGAGGGAAGCCAGGGTTTCCTGCCTCAACCCGAGAAAGACCTCGAGAGACCTTCTTCAACACGTCTCGAGGCCAGGTTCCCCTACCATGACTCGAGAGCAATGACGCGCTCCCCCTCGCCACTCGCATGG
>NW_011460063.1:0-526 GCF_000754665.1 Bison bison bison | reverse complement strand
AGGCAGCAGTCTGTGTTAGAGCAATGTAAGAAACTCTCAACTGGACATTGCTGGCTTTGAAGATGGAAGGGGGCCATGGGCCAAGAATGCCAGCAGCCCCTAGAAGCTAGGAGAGGTGAAAAAAAATTATTCCCGCAAATCTCCAGAAAGGAAAATAGCCCTACCAATATCTTGATTTTAAGCCGGTAAAACCCATGTTTGGACTTCTGGCCTCTAGGACTGTAAGACAACAAATCTGTGCTTTTAAGCCACTAGTTTGTGTTGTTATGACAGCAATAAGAAACAAACACAAGGGTGTATTACACTGTTTTCAAATATGTAATTAGCACTCCATCACTGGAATAAATCCCATTTAGTCACGGCGTAGAATTCTTTTACAGATTAGTGAATTCTGCTTGCTAATGTCTTGTTAAGTTTTTGGAATTTTTATCCATGACGGATATTGATCTACAGGTTTTCTTTTTTTGTGTGCTACCTGTATAGTTTAAGAGTTCTTTCTATGTTTTTAAGACATTTTTTAAAGTCT
>NW_011460062.1:0-539 GCF_000754665.1 Bison bison bison | reverse complement strand
CCCCCGAGCCAACCGCCACCGTCTCAAGCCGTATCAGCCTGAAGGCGCCCGATCTCGTCTGATCTCGGAAGCTAAGCAGGGTCGGGCCTGGTTAGGATCTTGGATGGGAGACCACCTGGGAATCCCGGGTGCTCGAGGCTTTTTGCCTACCAGAAGAGGTCCTTTAGCCCCCGCCGCCGCGTCCCGATTCTTGGATCCCCCCCGCAGCCCCAGCCCCTCCCGGGCCGCGGGGAGCGGGTGGCCGGGGCCCCGACTCCCGCTGCAGACCTGGGTTGCCTCCGCGCGGCCCGCGAGCCCCTCCGCATTCGCATTCGGCTTCCAGGACACCCGACGACCGGCAGTCCCGTCTCCACCTGGGGCTCCTTTGGCTTGCCTCAGGCAATCCCGGGGCTTGCACCGACTCCAGCCAGAGCCCCGGCCCCCGCCCCACCCCCTGCCTCGAGGGGATCGCGCATGCGCATGTGCGCGCGCACGCACAGATAGATGTGCCCAAACGGGGCATCTATCTTGTTCACTTATACCGTGGGTGGATCTATGCC
>NW_011460061.1:0-515 GCF_000754665.1 Bison bison bison | reverse complement strand
ATCTCGAGTGGAAGCAAAGAACTCCGCTCTGCTCTCGAGTCGCGACGTGTGTCTCTTGGAGCTCACTGGGTGGACTAAAGGGTGTCAAGCCTCCTGAGGCATTTGGGGAGAGGTCGCGAGATTGGTCTCTAGGCCATGCAGTAGACGAGGGCCCTCATCTCGCGATGACGGGGGAGTCTCGGGGTTGTTCTCCAGCGGCGGCCCCAGTGCTGGGCTTTCTCACGAGGTACGACGGTGAGATCAGTGAGCCTCTCGTGGGGCGCCAAGGAAGTCAGGTCTCCAAGCGAATGGCGAGGGGGAGCGCGTCATTGCTCTCGAGCAATGGTAGGGTGCCGGGGACCAGCCCCGGCTGATCCAGGGTATTCGAAGGAGAGACGGCGTAGGCGAAGATCAGGAAACAACTGCTTAATTAAATGTTAATTAAGGATATAAAGAGTAATAGTATGAGGATAGCTCAGTGAGGAAATTCAGTGGAGAAAAGAGGCTGAATAATTCAGCCAGAAGGTAAGAGAAAG
>NW_011460060.1:0-548 GCF_000754665.1 Bison bison bison | reverse complement strand
CCCTGGGCCAACACAAGAAGCATCCTGAATTCCCCGTCGTAACTCGAGAATCGCTCCGCAACTCGAGAAAAACCACGTGGTCCCCCCGGCATCGCAAGATGAAGCCCTTTCCCGCTACAGCGTCTCAGGAGAAGTCCCACGTTAGGAATTGGAGGTCGAAACGGTACTTGGCACCCTTGATGCGACCCACAAAGTTCCTCGGCATCCCTGTCTCCCTCGAGAGGAACACCGAGGTTTTCCTCCACCACTTCCTCTGAGCCCCTTGTACCCTCCTGATCTGGACAGGAGGGTCGACTCCCCTGCTTTGTCTGGAAGGGGTTCCCGACCTCCGGTCGCACCTCAGTATGAGGCCGGTCTCACGACGACATTCCAGACGTGGCCTCGTGGGTCGTTCCACATTCCGAAGGACCCCGATTTCCCGGTCCCCTCTTGATAAGATCGCGATGCCCGGACACCTCTTCGAACTCCACCCTGTAAATGAAGTCAACACGAAGGGGCCGTGACTCGCCCGTACATCGTCCGGAAACAAACCCCAGGTTCCAAATACA
>NW_011460059.1:0-551 GCF_000754665.1 Bison bison bison | reverse complement strand
AGGTCTATTGGCCCTGCAGTCACTCGAGAGCAATCCCCAGCTTTCCTCGCAACTCGAATGGAAGATCGGACTTCCCTGGGCCAACACAAGAGGCCATCCTGAATTCCCCCGTCGTAACTCGAGAATCCCGCCGCAACTCGAGAAAGACCACGTGGTTCCCCCGTCATCGCAAGATGAAGCCCTTTCCCGCTACAGCGTCTCAGGAGAAGTCCCACGTGAGGAATTGGAGGTCGAAACGGTACTTGGCACCCTTTGATGCGCCCCCACAAAGTTCCCCGGCATCCCGGTCTCCCTGGAGAGGAACACCGAGGTTTTCCGGCACCACTTCCTCTGAGCCCCTTCTACCCTCCTGATCTCGACAGGAGGGTCGACTCCCCTGCTTTGTCTGGAAGGGGTTCCCGACCTTCCGGTCGCACCTCAGAATGAGGCCGGGCTCACGACGACATTCCAGACGTGGCCTCGTGGGTGCTTCCACATTGCGAAGCACCCCGAGTTCCCGGTCCCCTCTTGATAAGAACCCGATGCCCGGACACCTCTCCGAACTCCACCCT
>NW_011460058.1:0-535 GCF_000754665.1 Bison bison bison | reverse complement strand
AGGCCTGACTCTCCTGTCTCCAGTCTGCAGGGACCCTGCGATCGGAGTCTGAAATCAGAGGTACCCTGCGGTTCCTGCCTCAACTGGAGATGAGGCCCTCTTCCAACTGCACCAAACCCCACGTGGGGTCCCGAGAGGCCCCTCCCACCTCCAGTTTCCCTGGCTTCTCAGAGCCACCATGAGAAGCTCCCTGAGGTCACCTGCACAAGTCGAGGGAACCCAGGGTTTCCTGCCTCAACCCGAGAAAGGCCTCGAGAGACCTACTTCAACGCGTCTCGAGGCCAGATTCCCCTACCATGGCTCGGGAGCAATGACGCGCTCCCCCTCGCCACTCGCATGGAGACCCGACTTCCCTGGCGCCCCACGAGAGGCTCACTGACCTCGCCGTCGTACCTCGTGAGAAACCGCACACTGGGGCCGCCGCTCGAGAACAACCCCGAGATTCCCCCGTCATCGAGAGATGAGGGCCTTCGTCTCCTGCATGGCCTGGAGACCAATCTCGCGACCTCTCTCCAAACGCCTCAGGAGGCTTGAC
>NW_011460057.1:0-507 GCF_000754665.1 Bison bison bison | reverse complement strand
GGGGGAGCGCGTCATTGCTCTGGAGTCATGGAGGGGGAACCTGGCCTCGAGACGTGTTGAAGAAGGTCTCTCGAGGTCTTTCTAGGGTTGAGGCAGGAAACCCTGGCTTCCCTCCACTTGTGCAGGTGACCTCAGGGGGCTTCTCATGGTGGCTCTGAGAAGTCAGGGAAACTGGAGGTGGGGGGGGGCCTCTCGGGACTCCACGGGGTTTGGTGCATTGGAAGAGGGCCTCATCTCCAGTTGAGGCAGGAACCTCAGGGTTCCTGTGATTTCAGACTCCGATCACAGGGTCCCTGCAGACTGGGGACAAGAGAGTCAGGCCTCTTCTTGGGTTGAGGCATGCAAGTCCGCTTGCCTCTCGAGGTGTCCCCGGGGAGAGAGGCCACTTGTCGAGCGGTATTTGGAACCTGGGGGTCTTTTCCGGACGATGCACGGGCAAGTCACTGCCCCTTCGTGTTGACTTCATTCACAGGGTGGAGTTCGGAGAGGTGTCCGGGCATCGGGTTC
>NW_011460056.1:0-537 GCF_000754665.1 Bison bison bison | reverse complement strand
TCTCGTGACCTCTATCCAAACGCCTCAGGAGGCTTGACTCCCTTTAGTCCACCCAGTGAGCTCCAAGAGAAACCCGTCGCCACTCGAAAGCACAGCGGAGTTCTTTGCTTCCACTCGAGATGAATGCCTGTCTACCCGGGTGCGTCTATAATGCAACCCCGAGATCCCTGTCGCACCTGGAGAGGAACACTGGCTTCTGGACACAAGACTAGATGAGGTCTATTGGCCCTGCAGTCACTCGAGAGCAATCCACAGCTTTCCTTCGTAACTGGAATGGAAGATTGGACTTTCCTGGGCCAACACAAGAGGCATCCTGAATTCCCTGTCGTAACTTGAGAATCCCGCCGCAACTCGAGAAAAACCACGTGGTTCCCCCGTCATCGCAAGATGAAGCCCTTTCCCGCTACAGCGTCTCCAGAGAAGTCCCACGTTAGGAATTGGAGGTCGAAACGGTACTTGGCACGCTTGATTCGACCCACAAAGTTCCCCGACATCCCGGTCTCCCTCGAGAGGAACACCGAGGTTTTCCGGCACCAC
>NW_011460055.1:0-534 GCF_000754665.1 Bison bison bison | reverse complement strand
GGAGAGATCACAACAGACAACACAGAAATACAAAGGATCATAAGAGACTACTATCAACAATTATATGCCATAAAATGGACAACGTGGAAGAAATGGACAAATTCTTAGAAAAGTACAACTTTCCAAAACTCGACCAGGAAGAAATAGAAAATCTTAACAGACCTATCACAAGCACGGAAATTGAAACTGTAATCAAAAATCTCCAGCAAACAAAAGCCCAGGTCCAGATGGCTTCACAGCTGAATTCTACCAAAAATTTAGAGAAGAGCTAACACCTATCCTGCTCAAACTCTTCCAGAAAATTGCAGAGGAAGGTAAACTTCCAAACTCATTCTATGAGGCCACGATCACCCTAATACCAAAACCTGACAAAGATCCCACAAAAAAAGAAAACTACAGGCCAATATCACTGATGAACATAGATGCAAAAATCCTTAACAAAATTCTAGCAACCAGAATCCAGCAACACATTAAAAAGATCATATACCATGACCAAGTGGGCTTTATCCCAGGGATGCAAGGATTCTTCAATAT
>NW_011460054.1:0-523 GCF_000754665.1 Bison bison bison | reverse complement strand
ACAGGGTGGAGCTCGAAGAGGTGTCCGGGCATCGTGTTCTTATCAAGAGGGGACCGGGAAATCGGGGTCCTTCGGAATGTGGAACCACCCAGGAGGCCACGTCTGGAATGTCGTCGTGAGACCGGCCTCATCCTGAGGTGCGACCGGAAGGTGGGAACCCCTTCCAGACAAAGCAGAGGAGTCGACCCTCCTGTCCAGATCAGGAGGGTAGAAGAGGCTCAGAGGAAGTGGTGCCGGAAAACTTCGGTGTTCCTCTCGAGGGAGACCGGGATGTCGGGGCACTTTGTGGGTCGCATCAAGGGTGACAAGTACCGTTTCGAACTCCAATTCCTAAAGTGGGACTTCTCCTGAGACGCTGTAGCGGCACAGGGCTACATCTTGCGATGACGGGGGAACCACGTGGTTTTTCTTGAGGTGTAGCAGGATTCTCGAATTTCGACGCGGAATTCAGGATGCCTCTTGTGTTGGCCCAGGGAAGTCCAATCTTCCATTCGAGTTGTGAAGGAAAGTTGGGGATTGCTCT
>NW_011460053.1:0-556 GCF_000754665.1 Bison bison bison | reverse complement strand
AGCCCCCAGGCCCCACGCGCACGCACGCACGCACGCCCTCCCGGTCGAAGTGGGGGGGTCCTCGGGAAGCCCCCGTCGGGCCCCCGGGCCCGGCCAGGCGCTTGCTGGTCTGGTGTTGGCGGTGTTCGGGTGCGGCGGGCCGGCGTCAGCAGGGCTGGGATCCGGTCGCGGGTCGTGCGGCTCAAGTACAGTACGCCCCGCGACGAGAGGTGCGGCCCGTTGGCCCGACCTGCAGGGCAGAGCGAAAGGGAGGCGAAGCGCAAGGCTCTTAGGGCGCCCCGAGCCAACCGCCACCGTCTCAGGCCGGATCAGCCTGAAGGCGCCCGATCTGGTCTGATCTCGGAAGCTAAGCAGGGTCGGGCCTGGTTAGTATCTTGGATGGGAGACCACCTGGGAATCCCGGGTGCTCGAGGCTTTTTGCCTACCAGAAGAGGTCCTTTAGCCCCCGCCGCGCGTCCCGATTCTTGGATCCCCCCACCGCAGCCCCAGCCACTCCCGGGCCGCGGGGAGCGGGTGGCCGGGGCCCCGATTCCCGCTGCAGACCTGGGTTGCCTCC
>NW_011460052.1:0-510 GCF_000754665.1 Bison bison bison | reverse complement strand
CAAGAGATGGCAAGAGTGAATGTCGACATTCTAGGAATCAGCAAACTGAAATGGACTGGAATGGGTGAATTTAACTCAGATGACCATTATATCTACTACTGTGGGCAGGAATCCCTCAGAAGAAATGGAGTAGCCATCATGGTCAACGAAAGAGTCCGAAATGCAGTACTTGGATGCAATCTCAAAAACGACAGAATGATCTCTGTTCGTTTCCAAGGCAAACCATTCAATATCACAGTAATCTAAGTCTATGCCCCAACCAGTAATGCTGAAGAAGCTGAAGTTGAATGGTTCTATGAAGACCTACAAGACCTTTTAGAACTAACACCCAAAAAAGATGTCCTTTTCATTATAGGGGACTGGAATGCAAAAGTAGGAAGTCAAGAAACACCTGGAGTAACAGGCAAATTTGGCCTTCGAATATGGAATGAAGCAGGACAAAGACTAGTAGAGTTTTGCTAAGAAAATGCACTGGTCATAGCAAACACCCTCTTCCAACAACACAAGAGA
>NW_011460051.1:0-514 GCF_000754665.1 Bison bison bison | reverse complement strand
TGGGGGTGTGTGTGTGTCGGGGGGAGCCCTTCTTTCCATTCCACATGAGACCCAGTGGACAATCCAGGCCCTGCCCACTGCATTGAGTGTGCAGCAACAATATCAACGGTAATGCCGGTGAACAATGCGTATTCCTGGAATCCACTCCGTTGGCTACTGACTGTGTGTGCTGGTGGTCTGGAACCTAGACCTGGAAGCTTTCTGGATGATTGCAAATGAAACCAAAGTCTGAGGACGATGGAAGATCTTCACATTTCTGCAAGAGCCACACACCTCCAGAAGGAACCACAAGACTTGCCTGAAATGGTCAAGGTATAAGTATTGGACTCAACGTTGGAAGGTCTCCACCTTTGCTATGGAAGTACAAACGATCTTTCTTTGAAATAGAAAATGGAGCCTACTGAACGTTCACATTCTTCTAGAGCATTTGAAAAGCCCTAACTTGTAGAAATCTGCTGTACGAGTTCCTTGAAAGCAAGACCCTCTATGTATGGATATGTCTTCATGCCTTAGA
>NW_011460050.1:0-500 GCF_000754665.1 Bison bison bison | reverse complement strand
AAAATACTGGTGAAAGAAAGTCAAAGAGGACACTAATAGATGGAGAAACATACCGTGTTCATGGATCAGAAGAATCAATATAGTGAAAATGAGTATACTATTCAAAGCAATCTATAGATTCAATGCAATCCCTATCAAGCTACCAACGGTATTTTCACCGAGCTAGAACAAATAATTTCACAACTTGTATGGAAATACAAAAAACCTTGAATAGCCAAAGCAATCTTGAGAAAGAAGAATGGAACTGGAAAATCAACCTGCCTGACTTCAGGCTCTAATACAAAGCCACAGTCATCAAGACAGTATGGTACTGGCACAAAGACAGAAATATAGATCAGTGGAACAAAATAGAAATCCCAGAGATAAACCCACACACCTATGGACACCTTATCTTTGACAAAGGAGGCAAGAATATACAGTGGAGAAAACACAATCTCTTTAACAAGTGGTGCTGGGGAAACTGGTCAACCACTTGTAAAAGAATGAAATTAGAACACTTT
>NW_011460049.1:5090-5477 GCF_000754665.1 Bison bison bison | reverse complement strand
CGGGATTGAGCCTCAGGACTCCACCCGGATATTCTCGAGCATCTCCCCCCAAGAAAACCAGAGTCTGCCTACTGTATTGCTTTGTGCCTCTCACCTCTGATTTCGTCTGGGGGGCTGTCCCCCACCACCTATCTCGCTCTTTCTGTCAAAGAGTTAACTTACAGCTCAATTCATAAGTCCTGTCATTCTCCTTTGCTCCAGCTGAGTCTCCATCTGGAGTGCGGAACACACCACGCTTACTAATTATGCCTGGGCTGCTAAGACCCACTCGAGAAGGTGTCTAGGGTGACGCAACTTTCGCTATTCGAGAGGGCGCCTGCGGCCTACGTAAGTGGTGCAAACTTCTTGTCTTGAAGTTTGATTGGTCTTCCGCGTAAACCAAGCTAC
>NW_011460049.1:0-511 GCF_000754665.1 Bison bison bison | reverse complement strand
CATTCCACTCTGTACATAGGTCATGAGGAAGGAGGCTCGGCATAGGCAAATGCGGGATCGAGGCTCAGGAGTCCACCCGGATATTCTCGAGCATCTCCCCCCCAAAAAAACCAGAGTCTGCCTACTGTATTGCTTTGTGCTCTCACCTCTGATTTCACTGGGGGCTGTCGCCCACCACCATCTCGCTCTCTCTGTCAAAGAGTTAACTTACAGCTCCAATTCATCAAGTTCCTTGTCATTCTTCCCTTTAACTTCCAGCTGAGTCTCCATCTGGAGCACGGACCCACCACGCTTCCTAATTATGCCTGGGCTGCTAAGACCCACTTGAGAAGGTGTCTAGGGTGAGGCACCTTTCGCTATTCGAGAGGGCGCCTGCGGCCTACGTAAGTGGTGCAAACTTCTTGTCTTGAAGTTTGATTGGTCTTCCGCGTAAACCAAGCTACTCAGTCTCTTTTCTCCACCGAATTTTCCTACTGAGCTCTCCTCATACTATTATTCTTGACATCTCTGA
>NW_011460048.1:0-504 GCF_000754665.1 Bison bison bison | reverse complement strand
AGGGGGAGCGCGTCATTGCTCTCGAGTCATGGTAGGGGAACCTGGCCTCGAGACGTGTTGAAGAAGGTCTCTCGAGGTCTTTCTCGGGTTGAGGCAGGAAACCCTGGCTTCCCTCGACTTGTGCAGGTGACCTCAGGGGGCTTCTCATGGTGGCTCTGAGAAGTCAGGGAAACTGGAGGTGGGGGGGTGTGGGCCTCTCGGGACTCCACGGGGTTGGGTGCATTGGAAGAGGGCCTCATCTCCAGTTGAGGCAGGAACCTCAGGGTTCCTGTGATTTCAGACTCCGATCGCAGGGTCCCTGCAGACTGGGGACAGGAGAGTCAGGCCTCGTCTTGGGTTGAGGCATGGAACTCCGCTTGCCTCTCGAGGTGTCCCCGGGGAGAGAGGCCACTTGTCGAGCGGTACTTGGAACCTGGGGGTCTTTTCCGGACGATGGCCGGGCGAGTCACTGCCCCTTCGTGTTGACTTCATTCACAGGGTGGAGTTCGGAGAGGTGTCCGGGCA
>NW_011460047.1:0-522 GCF_000754665.1 Bison bison bison | reverse complement strand
TTTGGTGTGGCTGGTGGTGGTTCATTTTGCTTACCCAATGATCTCTTCCATTCCACATTATTGTACAGTATCCACTTTTCATCGCCCACCACAATTTCTTTTAAAAACAGGACATTTTCATTACGTCTTAAGTAAAGAACCACACGCAGAAATATGGTCAAGGTTTTTTTCACTTAACTTGTGTAGAATCCAAACATCAAATGATTAACACAGTCAAGGTGGTGGGAATGATTTTCAATGCTTGATATGGATATTTTGAGTATATTGGTTATCTCCCACATGGTTATAGCACTGACTGTTCTCAATTTCTTGATTTGATCACCATCAACTTCAACCAGTACTGGAGTGTGGAGCGTCGTCCAGTGACAAATTTCCAGCATGAGAAACTTTACAAACCACTCTTGATACATTAGATCAAGCACAGCACCTTCTCCATGCACCGCACAAATCTTTTTTGCATTTCAGTTTTTTACCTTTCTTGAAATAATAAACTATAATATGCTAAAAGCATTGCATTTTCTT
>NW_011460046.1:0-514 GCF_000754665.1 Bison bison bison | reverse complement strand
TATCTTCATGAATATACATCCTTTATGTGTTAAGAGTTCGCCTGGCCAGTAAAAATCTTCTAAAATCTATTTTAAGGAACAATTTACATTCTTGTGCACCATTGCTGAGGACTTCTCTTGTAAATCTAAAGACTGACTACATTTCTGTTTTACCTCTCATGTAAGAAAAAGTAGTTTTTTTTAAAATTAATATGTTGATCACTAGTTTTTTTTTAAATTTCAAGAAAACATGAGAAATAATATTTAAAAAATGCCCACATCCTTAAAACCTCAAGTTTAGTATGGAAAACAAATTTATAAATTCATAGTTCATAAACTATATGTCACAGATTTCTAAATGGTGCCCTGGAGTTTAGAGCCCCACAGATAACAACATAAGCAACTCTACTAGAGTTGATTAAGGCACTGTAGGGAAACCAACCTTTAATATGAATTTAGAATTATGAAAATGAGCACAATAGACAAAGAAGAAGGAGGGAAAAAAAGACAGAACCTTTAGGCAGAGGCAGGAGAA
>NW_011460045.1:0-509 GCF_000754665.1 Bison bison bison | reverse complement strand
GGAAAACTCAGCAGTGGCCACAGGACTGGAAAAGGTCAGTTTTCAATTCCAATCCCAAAGAAAGGCAATGCCAAAGAATGCTCAAACTACCCACAATTGCACTCATCTCACACGCTAGTAAAGTAATGCTCAAAATTCTCCAAGCCAGGCTTCAGCAATATGCGAACCATGAACTTCCTGATGTTAAAGCTGGTTTTAGAAAAGGAAGAGGAACCAGAGATCAAAATGCCAACATCTGCTGGATCATGGAAAAAGCAAGAGAGTTCCAGAAAAACATCTATTTCTGCTTTATTGACTATGCCAAAACCTTTGACTGTGTGGATCACAATAAACTGTGGGAAATTCTGAAAGAGATGGGAATACCAGACCACCTGATCTGCCTCTTGAGAAATTTGTATACAGGTCAGGAAGCAACAGTTAGAACTGGACATGGAACAACAGACTGGTTACAAATAGGAAAAAGAGTACGTCAAGGCTATATATTATCACCCTGTTTATTTAACTTATAT
>NW_011460044.1:0-521 GCF_000754665.1 Bison bison bison | reverse complement strand
TACAAAGAGATCAAAAGTAGCCGAGCCAAGTGACCCCTTCGTAGGCTTCCAAGAGCTTTTCTGTCTTTCACACACTAAGTAAATACTGAGCACCTACGATGAGCTAGGAGGCATGTAATAAGTTTCAGGGAATAGAAGGCGGAGAGAAGAAGACACAGAGTTCCTGCTTTCACTGAGACGACTCTAATGATACATCACAGGCAGATCCTTTGAGAACCCATAGAGGGGCCTCTTCCCCTCACCACAAAAACCTGGGTGTCAGGGAAGGCTTTCCAGAGGCACCATTTCGTTGAGGTCCATAGGTTGAACCTAGGTAAACCAGGGTTGAGATGCAGGAAGAATTTCAGGCAGGGAAAATAGCATCTTGGAAGGCTATGTGACCAGGGAAACTTAGGACATTCAAGAAACGAAAAACGCCCTATGGGATGGAAGCCAAAGAGTGCAGAGGGCATTCCAGGCAAAAGACATCAGAGAAGAACGTGAGGAGCAAGCCTGAAGGGAAGTGGTCGTATCTTCAATAT
>NW_011460043.1:0-564 GCF_000754665.1 Bison bison bison | reverse complement strand
GCCGCAATTCGAGAAACACCACCGTGGTTCCCCCCGTCACTCGCAAGATCGAAGCCCCTGCCCGCTACAGCGTCTCAGGAGAAGTCCCACGTTAGGAATTGGAGGTCGGAACGGTACTTGGCACCCTTGATGCGCCCCCACAAAGTTCCCCGGCATCCCGGTCTCCCTGGAGAGGAACACCGAGGTTTTCCGGCACCACTTCCTCTGAGCCCCTTCTACCCTCCTGATTTCGACAGGAGGGTCGACTCCCCTGCTTTGTCTGGAAGGGGTTCCCGACATTCCGGTCGCACCTCAGGATGAGGCCGGTCTCACGACGACATTCCAGACGTGGCCTCGCGGGTGCTTCCACATTGCGAAGCACCCTGATTTCCCGGTCCCCTCTAGATAAGAACCCGATGCCCGGACACCTCTCCGAACTCCACCCTGTGAATGAAGTCAACACGAAGGGGCAGTGACTCGCCCGTGCATCGACCGGAAAAAACCCCCAGGTTCCAAATACAGCTCGACAAGTGGCCTCTCTCCCCGGGGACACCTCGAGAGGCAAGCGGAGTTCCATGCCTCAAC
>NW_011460042.1:0-501 GCF_000754665.1 Bison bison bison | reverse complement strand
GTATTTATTTATTTTATTCTTATTATTTTTACTTTACTACTATTGTAGTGGTCACCATACATCAACATGCATCCGCCACAGGTGTACACCATTTCCCCCATCCTGAACCCCCCTCCTATCTCCTTAGCCATACCATCCTTCTGGGTCAGCTCAGTGCACCAGCCCCAAGCTTCTCTTATCCTGCATGGAACCTGGACTGGCGATTCATTTCTAATATGATATTATACATGTTTTAATGCCATTCTCGCAAATCATCCCCCACTCCCTCTCCCACAGGGTCCAAAAGATTGTTCCATACATCTGTGTCTCTTTACCTATCTCACATACAGGGTTGTCATTACCATCTTTCTAAATTCCATATATATGTGTTAGTATACTGTATTGGTGTTTTTCTTTCTGGCTTACTTCATTCTGCATAATAGGCTCCAGTTTCATTCACCTCATTAGAACTGCTTCAGATGTATTCTTTTTAATGGCTGAGTAATACTCCATTGTGTATAT
>NW_011460041.1:0-520 GCF_000754665.1 Bison bison bison | reverse complement strand
GGCCCTGCAGTCACTCGAGAGCAATCCCCAGCTTTCCTTCGCAACTCGAATGGAAGATTCGGACTTCCCTGGGCCAACACAAGAGGCATCCCCGAATTCCCCGTCGTAACTCGAGAATCCCGCCGCAACTCGAGAAAAACCACGTGGTTCCCCTCATCGCAAGATGAAGCCCTTTCCCGCTACAGCGTCTCAGGAGAAGTCCCACGTTAGGAATTGGAGGCCGAAACGGTACTTGGCACCCTTGATGCGCCCCCACAAAGTTCCCCGGCATCCCGGTCTCCCTGGAGAGGAACACCGAGGTTTTCCGGCACCACTTCCTCTGAGCCCCTTCTACCCTCCTGATCTCCACAGGAGGGTCGACTCCCCTGCTTTGTCTGGAAGGGGTTCCCGACCTTCCGGTCGCACCTCAGGATGAGGCCGGTCTCACGACGACATTCCAGACGTGGCCTCGTGGGTGCTTCCACATTGCGAAGCACCCCGATTTCCCGGTCCCCTCTTGGTAAGAACCCGATGCCCGGAC
>NW_011460040.1:0-550 GCF_000754665.1 Bison bison bison | reverse complement strand
ACGTCTGGAATGTCGTCGTGAGACCGGCCTCATCCTGAGGTGCGACCGGAACGTGGGGAACCCCTTCCAGACAAAGCAGGGGAGTCGACCCTCCTGTCGAGATCAGGAGGGTAGAAGGGGCTCAGAGGAAGTGGTGCCGGAAAACCTCGGTGTTCCTCTCCAGGGACAACCGGATGCCGCGGAACTTTTGGGGGCGCATCAAGGGTGCCAAGTACCGTTTCAACCTCCAATTCCTAACGTGAGACTTCTCCTGAGACGCTGTAGCGGGAAAGGGCTTCATCTTGCGATACGGGGGGACCACGTGGTTTTTCTCGAGTTGCGGCGGGATTCTCGAGTTACGACGGGGAATTCGGGATGCCTCTTGTGTTGGCCCAAGGAAGTCCAATCTTCCATTCGAGTTGCGAAGGAAAGCTGGGGATTGCTCTCGAGTGACTGCATGGCCAACAGACCTCATCTGGGCTTGTGTCCAGAAGCCAATGTTCCTCTCCAGGGGCGACCGGGATCTCGGGGTTGCATTCCAGACGCACCCGGGGAGACAGGCATTCATCTC
>NW_011460039.1:0-508 GCF_000754665.1 Bison bison bison | reverse complement strand
CAGACTTAAATTGAAGAAAGTAGGAAAGCCACTAGACCATTCAGGTATGACCTAAATCAAATCCCTTATGATAATACAGTGGAAGTGAGAAATAGATTTAAGGGACTAGATCTGATGGATAGAGTGCATGATAAACTATGACGGAGGTTCGTGACAGTGTACAGGAGACAGGGATCAAGACCATCCCCATGGAAAAGAAATGCAAAAAGCAAAAATGGCTGTCTGGGGAGGCCTTACAAATAGCTGTGAAAAGAAGAGAAGTGAAAAGCAAAGGAGATAAGGAAAGATACAAGCATCTGAATGCAGAGTTCCAAAGAATAGCAAGAAGAGATAAGAAAGCCTTCCTCAGCCATCAATGCAAAGAAATAGAAGGAAAACAACAGAATGGGAAAGACTAGAGATCTCTTCAAGAAAATTAGAGATACCAAGGGAACATTTCATGCAAAAATGGGCTCGATAAAGGACAGAAATGGTATGGACCTAACAGAAGCAGAAGATATTAAGAAGA
>NW_011460038.1:0-516 GCF_000754665.1 Bison bison bison | reverse complement strand
CTCTATCCTAAGTGTAACTGAGGGAGAGGTCTACTTGAAGAAAGAAGGATAACAACATGAGATGGGGTGTGAGTGACTTCCATTCTTATGAATGAAGAAAAAGAGAGAAATCTTTATCTACCAAGAAAGGGAATTTCATGCTAGCTTTTAGACATAAAAATCATAGTTCTTGAGCATTTCTGAAATCCCTATTATTTTGTTCCTTTTAATTTTTTTTATTTTTTTAATTTTATTTTATTTAACTTTACAATATTGTATTGGTTTTGCCAAATATCAAAATGAACCCACCACAGGTATACATGTGTTCCCCATCCTGAACCCTCCTCCCTCCTCCCTCCCCATACCATCCCTCTGGGTCATCTCAGTGCACCAGCCCCAAGCATCCAGTATCATGCATCGAACCTGGACTGGCGACTCGTATCATATATGATATTATACATGTTTCAATGCCATTCTCCCAAATCATCCCACCCTCTCCCTCTCCCACAGAGTCCAAAAGACTGTTCTGTACATCAG
>NW_011460037.1:0-505 GCF_000754665.1 Bison bison bison | reverse complement strand
CCTGGGGGTATTTTCCGGACGATGCACGGGCGAGTCACTGCCCCTTCGTGTTTACTTCAGTTCACGAGGGTGGAGTTCGGAGAGATGTCCGGGCATCGGGTTCTTACCAAGAGGGGACCGGGAAATCGGGGTGCTTCGCAATGTGGAAGCACCCATGAGGCCACGTCTGCAATGTCGTCGTGAGACCGGCCTCATCCTGAGATGCGACCGGAAGGTCGGGAACCCCTTCCAGACAAAGCAGGGGAGTCGACCCTCCTGTCGAGATCAGGAGGGTAGAAGGGGCTCAGAGGAAGTGGTGCCGGAAATCATCGGTGTTCCTGTCCAGGGAGACCGGGATGCCGGGGAACTTTGTGGGGGCGCATCAAGGGTGCCAAGTACCGTTTCGACCTCCAATTCCTAACGTGGGACTTCTCCTGAGACGCTGTAAGCGGGACAGGGCTTCATCTTGCGATGACCGGGGAACCACGTGGTTTTTCTCGAGTTGCGGCGGGATTCTCGAGTTACG
>NW_011460036.1:0-536 GCF_000754665.1 Bison bison bison | reverse complement strand
GAGAACCCGTCGCGACTCGAGAGCAGACGGGGTCTTGCTTCCACTCGAGATGAATGCCTGTCTCCCCGGGTGCGTCGGAATGCAACCCCGAGATCCCGGTCGCCCCCTGGAGAGGAACATTGGCTTCTGGACCAAGCCCAGATGAGGTCTATTGGCCCTGCAGTCACTCGAGAGCAATCCCCAGCTTCCTTCGCAACTCGAATGGAAGATTGGACTTCCCTGGGCCAACACAAGAGGCATCCCGAATTCCCCGTCGTAACTCGAGAATCCCGCCGCCAACTCGAGAAAAACCACGTGGTTCCCCCGTCATCGCAAGACTGAAGCCCTTTCCCGCTACAGCGTCTCGAGGAGAAGTCCCACGTTAGGAATTGGAGGTCGAAACGGTACTTGGCACCCCTCGATGCGCCCCACAAAGTTCCCCGGCATCCCGGTCTCCCTGGAGAGGAACACCGAGGTTTTCCGGCACCACTTCCTCTGAGCCCCTTCTACCCTCCTGATCTCCACAGGAGGTTCGAAACCCCTGCTTTGTCTGGAAG
>NW_011460035.1:0-544 GCF_000754665.1 Bison bison bison | reverse complement strand
CTTCTCCTAAATTCTATTTCTTCCAAATAAGGGCTAGGCCCAGGGTTACAACGGCAGGTAGAAGGGGGAGAATTAGACCCTGCCGATTTATGGGAGGAGTGTCAGAGAATTTGTGTCCATCTTTTCAAACGTCCACAACAAGGTTAGCCCTGAACTGATGAATGAAAAAGTAATGCCTATGTAAGCATATTTGGAAAACATGCTCTCCCAAATTCTGACTTCTGTGAAAACTTGGATTCTTCTTTGCTTTTTGTCTGCACTGTGTCACTTGTGGGATTTTAGTTCCCTGAGCAGGATCAAACACAGGCCCTTGGCAGTGAGAGCTTGGAGTTCTAACTACTGAACCACCAGGGAACTCCCTGCATTTATTCTGAAGTGTTATTAGGTCCAAAATTAAACATTGTTTTTATATCAAGAAAAGGTCTACTTACACAAACTTCTGGGCATAAGGTGAAAGGAAGGAAAAAAGAGAAATAGAATGAAAGTCAGAGCTGGCCTCTACTTACCTGGCAGGATCCACCACTCCAGATATTTCCTCCTTCAT
>NW_011460034.1:0-510 GCF_000754665.1 Bison bison bison | reverse complement strand
CTGCTCAGCTCTTTGAGTATTGCCTCCTGAGGTCCCTGTCGGTCGCCACCTGCCGGGACCAGCCCAACTCATCCAGGGTATTCGAAGGAGAGATGGCCTAGGCGACTATTTATATGCTAATCAGAGATGTCAAGAATAATAGTATGAGGAGAGCTCAGTAGGAAAATTCGGTGGAGAAAGGAGACTGACTAGCTTGGTTTACGCGGAAGACCAATCAAACTTCAAGACAAGAAGTTTGCACCACTTACGTAGGCCGCAGGCGCCCTCTCGAATAGCGAAAGGTGCCTCACCCTAGACACCTTCTCGAGTCGGTCTTAGCAGCCCAGGCATAATTAGTAAGCGTGGTGGGTTCCGCGCTCCAGATGGAGACTCAGCTGGAAGTTAAAGGGAAGAATGACAAGGAACTTTATGAATTGGAGCTGTAAGTTAACTCTTTGACAGAGAGAGCGAGATGGTGGTGGGGGACAGCCCCCAGTGAAATCAGAGGTGAGAGCACAAAGCAATACAGTA
>NW_011460033.1:0-515 GCF_000754665.1 Bison bison bison | reverse complement strand
AATTCCTAACGTGGGTCTTCTCCTGAGACGCTGTCGCGGGAAAGGGCGTTCATCTTGCGATGACGGGGATGCCACGTGGTTTTTCTCGAGTTACGGCGGGATTCTCGAGTTAGGACGGGGAATTCAGGCTGCCTATTGTGTTGGTCCAGGCAAGTCCAATCTTCCATTCGAGTTGCGAAGGAAAGCTGGGGATTGCTCTCCAGTGACTCTAGGGCCAATAGACCTCATCTAGGCTTGTGTACAGAAGCCAATGTTGCTCTCCAGGGGCGATAGGGATCTCGGGGTTGCATTCCAGTCGCACCCGGGGAGACAGGCATTCATCTCGAGTGGAAGCAAAGAACCCCGCTCTGCTCTCGAATCGCGACGGGTATCTCTTGGAGCTCACTGGGTGGACTCAAGGGAGTCAAGCCTCCTGAGGCGTTTGGAGAGAGGTCGCGAGATTGGTCTCTAGGCCATGCAGGAGACGAAGGCCCTCATCTCTCGATGACGGGGGAATCTCGGGGTTGTTCTCGATC
>NW_011460032.1:0-565 GCF_000754665.1 Bison bison bison | reverse complement strand
CGAAAGAAAGAGAAGGTAGTAAGAAGGAAGAAGGGAGATGAAAGAGGGAACAAGAAGGAAATGATAGAAAGTAAAAGAGAAGAGAAGAGGAAGGAAAAAAGATAGAGTGAGGGAAAGAAAACTTGAGAAAGATTTAAAGAGAAGAAGGAAGAAAAAATCAGCAGAGGAGAGAGGAGAGGACTTACAGGACACTGTGGCCAGACGCCCTGGCGAGCTACCTCCCCCTCTGCGCAAACTTTTAAAAAAATGTATCCACCACTTTCTGATTTGGGGCGATAGCCGCCGCCTCCGTTTGCGCCTTCCAGGGCCCAAGAGTTTCCCACTTTGCCCCCAAAGCCTCTCAAAGTGTTGCCTAAGCCTGAAAAAGATAAAAAGTTTTTTAAACAGTGGAGCTTTTAAAACAGACTGCATGCACAATATGCAGAGCGTGCTCCTTGGAGAAAACCCCCTCAGGGGGGTCTCACCCAGGCTAAGAGAAAAGCCAAACGGTAAGGGGATTTAGCAACAATATTAACCCTTGACGAGGTTACTCCAATTCCAACGGGAGTGGCTGGCCCCCTACCTG
>NW_011460031.1:0-509 GCF_000754665.1 Bison bison bison | reverse complement strand
TGGCAAACCACTTCAGTATCTTGCCTTGAGAACCCCATGAACAGTATGAAAAGGCAAAATAAATAGGATACTGAAAGAGGAATCCCCCAGGTCAGTAGGTGCCCAATATGCTACTGGAGATCAGTGGAGAAATAACTCCAGAAAGAATGAAGGGGATGGAGCCAAAACAAAAACAATACCCAGTTGTGGATGTGACTGGTGACAGAAGCAAGGTCCAATGCTGTAAAGAGCAATATTGCATAGGAACCTGGAATGTTAGGTCCATGAATCAAGGCATATTGGAAGTGGGCAAATAGGAGATGCCAAGAGTGAACATTGACATTTTAGAAATCAGTGAAATAAAATGGACTGGAATGGGTGAATTTATTTTTTATTTTTATTTTTTTATTTATTTTTTAATTTTATTTTATTTTTAAACTTTACATAATTGTATTAGTTTTGCCAAATATCAAAATGAATCCGCCACAGGTATACATGTGTTCCCCATCCTGAACCCTCCTCCCTCCTCC
>NW_011460030.1:0-536 GCF_000754665.1 Bison bison bison | reverse complement strand
TTCCCCCGTCATCGCAAGATCGAAGCCCTTTCCCGCTACAGCGCCTCAGGACGAAGTCCCACGTGAGGAACCGGAGGTCGAACGGTACTTGGCACCTTGATGCGCCCCACAAAGTTCCCGGCATCCCGGTCTCCCTGGAGAGGAACACCGAGGTTTTCCGGCACCACTTCCTCTGAGCCCCTTCTACCCTCCTGATCTCCACAGGAGGGTCGACTCCCTGCTTTGTCTGGAAGGGGTTCCCGACCTTCCGGTCGCACCTCAGGATGAGGCCGGTCTCACGACGACATTCCAGACGTGGCCTCGTGGGTGCTTCCACGTTGCGAAGCACCCCGATTTCCCGGTCCCCTCTTGGTAAGAACCCGATGCCCGGACATCTCTCCGAACTCCAGCCTGTGAATGAAGTCAACACGAAGGGGCAGTGACTCGCCCGTGCGTCGTCCGGAAAAACCCCCAGGTTCCAAATCCAGCTCGAGAAGTGGCCTCTCTCCCCGGGGACACCTCGAGAGGCAAGCGGAGTTCCATGCCTCAACCCAAGA
>NW_011460029.1:0-510 GCF_000754665.1 Bison bison bison | reverse complement strand
CAACACGAAGGGGCAGTGACTCGCCCGTGCATCGTCGGGAAAAGACCCCCACGTTCCAAATACCGCTGGACAAGTGGCCTGTCTCCCCGGGAACACCTCGAGGGGCAAGCGGAGTTCCATGCCTCAACACAAGACGAGGACTGACTCTCCTTTCCCAAGACTGCAGGGACCCTGCGATCGGAGTCTGAAATCAGAGGAACCCTGAGGTTCCTGCCTCAACTGGAGATGAGGCCCTCTTCCAATGCACCAAACCCAGTGGAGTGCCGAGAGGCCCCTCCCACTTCCAGTTTCCCTGACTTCTCAGAGCCACCATGAGAAGCCCCCTGAGATCACCTGCACAAGTCAAGGGAAGCCAGGGATTCTGCCTCAACCCGAGAAAGACCTCGAGAGACCTTCTTCAACACGTCTCGAGGCCAGATTCCCCTACCATGACTCGAGAGCAATGACGCGCTCCCCCTCGCCACTCGCATGGAGACCCGACTTCCCTGGCGCCCCACGAGAGGCTCACTG
>NW_011460028.1:0-518 GCF_000754665.1 Bison bison bison | reverse complement strand
GGTCCAGACGGCTTCACAGCTGAATTACTCCAAAAAATTTAGAGAAGAGCTCACACCTATCCTGCTCAAACTCTTCCAGAAAATTAGCAGAGGAAGGTAAACTTCCAAACTCATTCTATGAGGCCACCATCACCCTAATACCAAAACCTGACAAAGATGCCACAAAAAAAGAAAACTACAGGCCAATACCACTGATGAACATAGATGCAAAAATCCTTAACAAAATTCTAGCAATCAGAATCCAGCAACACATTAAAAAGATCATACACCATGATCAAGTGGGCTTTATCCCAGGGATGCAAGGATTCTTCAATATCCGCAAATCAATCAATGTAATACACCACATTAACAAATTGAAAAATAAAAACCATATGATTATCTCAATAGATGCAGAGAAAGCCTTTGACAAAATTCAACATCCATTTATGAAAAAAACTCTCCAGAAAGCAGGAATAGAAGGAACATACCTCAACATAATAAAAGCTATATATGACAAACCCACAGCAAACATTATCCTC
>NW_011460027.1:0-529 GCF_000754665.1 Bison bison bison | reverse complement strand
TATGCAATATGCACTCAATATGCAATATGCCGGCTCACGGAAGTAGGGGAATCTGGCCTCGAGCCGTGTTGAAGAAGGTCTCTCGAGGTCTTTCTCGGGTTGAGGCAGGACACCCTGGGGTCCGTCGACTTGTGCAGGTGACCTCAGGGGGCTTCTCATGGTGGCTCTGAGAAGTCAGGGAAACTGGAGGTGGGAGGGGCCTCTCGGGACTCCACTGGGTTTGTGCATTGGAAGAGGGCCTCGTCTCCAGTTGAGGCAGGAACCTCAGGGTTCCTGTGACTTCAGACTCCGATCGCAAGGTCCCTGCAGACTTGGGACAGGAGAGTCAGGCCTCGTCTTGGGTTGAGGCATGGAACTCCGCTTGCCTCTCGAGGTGTTCCCGGGGAGACAGGCCACTTGTCGAGCGGTATTTGGAACCTGGGGGTCTTTTACCCACGATGCACGGGCGAGTCACTGCCCCTTCGTGTTGACTTCATTCACAGGGTGGAGTTCGAAGAGGTGTCCGGGCATCGGGTTCTTATCAAGAGGG
>NW_011460026.1:0-521 GCF_000754665.1 Bison bison bison | reverse complement strand
TCTAGGCCATGCAGGAGACGAAGGCCCTCATCTCCGCGATGACGAGGGAGGCTCGGGGTGGTTCTCGAGCGGCGGCCCCAGGGTGCGGTTTCTCACGAGGTACGACGGCGAGGTCAGTGAGCCTCACTGGGGGCGGCCCAGGGGACGTCGGGGTCTCCATGCGAGTGGCAGGGGGAGCGCGTCATTGCTCTCGAGTCATGTAGGGGAACCTGGCCTCGAGACGTGTTGAAGAAGGTCTCTCGAGATCTTTCTCGGGTTGAGGCAGGGAACCCTGGCTTCCCTCGACTTGTGCAGGTGACCTCAGGGGGCTTCTCATGGTGGCTCTGAGAAGTCAGGGAAACTGGAGGTGGGAGGGGCCTCTCGGGACTCCACGGGGTTTGGTGCATTGGAAGAGGGCCTCATCTCCAGTTGAGGCAGGAACCTCAGGGTTCCTCTGATTTCAGACTCCGATCGCAGGGTCCCTGCAGACTGGGGACAGGAGAGTCAGGCCTCGTCTTGGGTTGAGGCATGGAACTCCGCTT
>NW_011460025.1:0-553 GCF_000754665.1 Bison bison bison | reverse complement strand
CCTCATCTCCAGTTGAGGCAGGAACCTCAGGGTTCCTCTGATTTCAGACTCCGATCGCAGGGTCCCTGCAGACTGGGGACAGGAGAGTCAGGCCTCGTCTTGGGTTGAGGCATGGAACTCCGCTTGCCTCTCGAGGTGTCCCCGGGGAGAGAGGCCACTTGTCGAGAAGTATTTGGAACCTGGGTGACTTTTCCGGACGATGCACGGGCGAGTCACTGCCCCTTCGTGTTGACTTCATTCACAGGGTGGAGTTCGGAGAGGTGTCCGGGCATCGGGTTCTTATCAAGAGGGGACCGGGAAATCGGGGTCCTTCGGAATGGGAAGCACCCACGAGGCCACGTCTGGAATGTCGTCGTGAGACCGGCCTCATCCTGAGGTGCGACCGGAAAGTCGGGAACCCCTTCCAGACAAAGCAGGGGAATCGACCCTGCTGTGGAGATCAGGAGGGTAGAAGGGGCTCAGAGGAAGTGGTGCCGGAAAACCTCGGGGTTCCTCTCCAGGGAGACCGGGATGCTGGGGAACTTTGTGGGGGCGCATCAAGGGTGCCAAGTAC
>NW_011460024.1:0-506 GCF_000754665.1 Bison bison bison | reverse complement strand
CTAGGGCCTTCGTCTCCTGCATGGCCTAGAGGCCAGTCTCGCGACCTCTCTCCAAACGCCTCAGGAGGCTTGACTCCCTTTAGTCACCCAGTGAGCTCCAAGAGATACCCGTCGCGATTCGAGAGCAGTGCGGGGTTCTTTGCTTCCACTCGAGATGAATGCCTGTTCCCCGGGTGCGTCTGGAATGCAACCCCGAGATCCCTGTCGCCCCTGGAGAGGAACATTGGCTTCTGGACACAAGCCTAGATGAGGTCTATTGGCCCTGCAGTCACTCGAGAGCAATCCCCAGCTTTCCTTCGCAACTCGAATGGAAGATTGGACTTGCCTGGGCCAACACAAGAGGCAGCCTGAATTCCCCGTCGTAACTCGAGAATCCCGCCGTAACTCGAGAAAAACCACGTGGCTCCCCCGTCATCGCAAGATGAAGCCCTTTCCCGCTACAGCGTCTCAGAAGAAGTCCCACGTTAGGAATTGGAGGTCGAAAGGGCACTTGGCACCCTTGATGC
>NW_011460023.1:0-561 GCF_000754665.1 Bison bison bison | reverse complement strand
GACCGTCAGGGGGCGTTCTCATGGTGGCGTCTGAGAAGGTACAGGGGAAACTGGAGGGTCGGAGGGGGCCGTCTCGGCACTCCACTGGGTTGGTGCATTGGAAGAGGGCCTCATCTCCAGTTGAGACAGGAACCTCAGGGTTCCTCTGATTTCAGACTCCGATCCCAGGGTCCCTGCAGACTTGGGAAAGGAGAGTCAGGCCTCGTCTTGTGTTGAGGCATGGAACTCCGCTTGCCCCTCGAGGTGTTCTCGGGGAGACAGGCCACTTGTCGAGCGGTATTTGGAACCTAGGGGTTTTTTCCTGACGATGCATGGGCGAGTCACTACCCCTTCGTGTTGACTTCATTCACAGGGTGGAGTTCGAAGAGGTGTCCGGGCATCGGGTTCTTATCAAGAGGGGACCGGGAAATCGGGGTCCTTCGGAATGTGGAAGCACCCACGAGGCCACGTCTGGAATGTCGTCGTGAGACCGGCCTCATCCTGAGGTGTGACGGGAAGGTCGGGAACCCCTTCCAGACAAAGCAGAAGAGTCGACCCTCCTGTCCAGATCAGGAGGGTAGA
>NW_011460022.1:0-502 GCF_000754665.1 Bison bison bison | reverse complement strand
TCCTCGTCGTCCCCCTTCCTCCTCCCTCGCCCCCCAACTCCCTCCCCAGCATCAGAGTCTTTTCCAACGAGTCAACTCTTCACATGAGGTGGCCAAAGTACTGCAGTTTCAGCTTTAGCATCATCCTTCCAAAGAAATCCCAGGGCTGATCTCCTTCAGAATGGGACTGGTTGGATCTCCTTGCAGTCCAAGGGACTCTCAAGAGTCTTCTCCAACACCACAGTTCAAAAGCATCAATTCTTCGGCACTCAGCTTTCTTCACAATCCAACTCTCACATCCATACGTGACCACTGGAAAAACCATAGCCTTGATTAGACAGACCTTTGTTGGCAAAGTATGTCTCTGCTTTTCAATATGATATCTAGTTTGGTCATAACTTTTCTTCCAAGGAATAACCGTCTTTTAATTTCATGGCTGCAATCACCATCTGCAGTGATTTTGGAGCCCCCAAAAATAAAGTCTGACAGTGTTTCCACTGTTTCCCCATCTATTTCCCATGAA
>NW_011460021.1:0-541 GCF_000754665.1 Bison bison bison | reverse complement strand
GGGTTGAGGCATGGAACTCCGCTTGCCCCTCGAGGTGTTCCCGGGGAGACAGGCCACTTGTCGAGCGGTATTTGGAACCTGGAGGTTTTTTCCCGACGATGCACGGGCGAGTCACTACCCCTTCGTGTTGACTTCATTCACAGGGTGGAGTTCGAAGAGGTGTCTGGGCATCGCGTTCTTATCAAGAGGGGACCGGGTAATCGGGGTCCTTCGGAATGTGTAACCACCCACGAGGCCACGTCTGGAATGTCGTCGTGAGACCGGCCTCATCCTGAGGTGCGACCGGAAGGTCGGGAACCCCTTCCAGACAAAGCAGAGGAGTCGACCCTCCTGTCCAGATCAGGAGGGTAGAAGAGGCTCAGAGGAAGTGGTGCCGGAAAACTTCGGTGTTCCTCTCGAGGGAGACCGGGATGTCGGGGCACTTTGTGGGTCGCATCAAGGGTGACAAGTACCGTTTCGAACTTCAATTCCTAAAGTGGGACTTCTCCTGAGACGCTGTAGCGGCACAGGGCTACATGTTGCGATGACGGGGGAACCACGT
>NW_011460020.1:0-515 GCF_000754665.1 Bison bison bison | reverse complement strand
TCGCGACTCGAGAGCAGAGCGGGGTTCTTTGCTTCCACTCGACATGAATGCCTGTTCCCCGGGTGTGTCTGGAATGCAACCCTGAGATCCCTGTCGCCCCTGGAGAGGAACATTGGCTTCTGGACAGAAGCCTAGATGAGGTCTATTGGCCCTGCAGTCACTCGAGAGCAATCCCCAGCTTTCCTTCGCAACTCGAATGGAAGATTGGACTTCCCTGGGCCAACACAAGAGGCATCCTGAATTCCCCGTCGTAATTCGAGAATCCTGCTACACCTCGAGAAAAACCACGTGGTTCCCCCGTCATCGCAATATGTAGCCCTGTGCCACTACAGCGTCTCAAGAGAAGTCCCACTTTAGGAATTGGAGTTCGAAACGGTCCTTGTCACCCTTGATGCGACCCACAAAGTGCCCCGACATCCCGGTCTCCCTCGAGAGGAACACCGAAGTTTTCTGGCACCACTTCCTCTGAGCCTCTTCTACCCTCCTGATCTGGACAGGAGGGTCGACTCCTCTGC
>NW_011460019.1:0-563 GCF_000754665.1 Bison bison bison | reverse complement strand
AGATTCAGAGATTGATCCCGAAAGTGAAGAGGGAAAAGTGATCTTAAAGGATAGATTTCTCACTCAGTCGGCTCCAGATATCCGCCGTAAGCTATTAAACAGGCGTATGGACCAAATCAGTCTTTAGATACTCTGTTACAACTGGCTCAGACAGTCTATTATGGTAGGGAATATGAGGAAAAGAAAGAAAGGCAAAAAAAGACAAAGGAAAGGCGGAAGCCTTCGCCATGGCTATGAAAAACGTTCTTAAACAGCCTGAGAAAAATGCCCAGAGGGGCCCAGGTGAAAAGGGATGGGCTTGCTACTGCTGTGGAAGGGAGGGGCACCTCAAGCGGGATTGCCCTCAGGCATCTAAGCCGCCCCCGGCTCCATGTCCAGTCTGCAAAGGACCACACTGGAAGAGAGACTGTCCCCAGAGGTGTAGGTCTCCGGGGTCGGACTCTCAAGACAATCAGGACTAAAGGTGCCCGGGGGTCCCCACACAAGCTCCCGTCCTAATTACACCTGAGGAACCCCGGGTATTAATAGTTGTGGGGGGCCAATCCGTCGATTTCCTTTTAGAT
>NW_011460018.1:0-510 GCF_000754665.1 Bison bison bison | reverse complement strand
GTACCGTTTCGACCTCCAATTCCTAACGTGGGACTTCTCCTGAGACGCTGTAGCGGGAAAGGGCTTCATCTTGCGAGTGACGGGGGAACCACGTGGTTTTTCTCGAGTTGCGGCGGGATTCTCGAGTTACGACGGGGAATTCGGGATGCCTCTTGTGTTGGCCCAGGGAAGTCCAATCTTAAATTCGAGTTGGGAAGGAAAGCTGGGGATTGCTCTCGAGTGACTGCAGGGCCAATAGACCTCGATCTAGGCTTGTGTCCAGAAGCCATTGTTCCTCTCCAGGGGCGACCGGGATCTCGGGGTTGCATTCCAGACGCACCCGGGGAGACAGGCATTCATCTCGAGTGGAAGCAAAGAACCCCGCTCTGCTCTCGAGTCGCGACGGGTATCTCTTGGAGCTCACTGGGTGGACTAAAGGGAGTAAAGCCTCCTGAGGCGTTTGGAGAGAGGTCGCGAGGTTGGCCTCTAGGCCATGCAGGAGACGAAGGCCCTCATCTCCGCGATGACGGG
>NW_011460017.1:0-548 GCF_000754665.1 Bison bison bison | reverse complement strand
GTTGGGGGGCCAGAGTGAGGTACTCCGCCCGTGACAAAGGTCATGAGGAGGGAGGCTCGACATACACAAAGGCGGGATCGAGCCTCAGGAGTCCCCCTGGAAATCCTCGAGCGTCTACCCCCATAACCAGTGCTTCCCTACTTTACTACTTTGTGCTCTTACCTACACCTCTGACTTTACGGGGGGCTGTCCCCCACCACCTCTTTCGGAGAAGGAGTTAACCTAGAGCGCCAGTCTATAAAAACTCTTGGGTGTGACAAGAGTGTTTTAACCTACAAACTCCTCTGAAGGTTCTCTAGCCTGCCTGACAGGCTCCTCCGGCCACATGTGATTGCTCACAGCCTCCCAACCGTGAGAGGCACGAGATGCTTTAAACCCTCTAAAAACAGGTTCTTTAGAGAAGTTAGAAAACTATAAGTATAGTGAGTGGGCTAATTAGAAATTGTGTTGATGAAGGGTTTTTCATTTGTTGAGCCAATGTTTGTTGCTAAGTCTCCATATCCCCTGCCCTTACACACATTAATGAATATATAGAAGAAATAAGTATT
>NW_011460016.1:0-533 GCF_000754665.1 Bison bison bison | reverse complement strand
AGCCAGAAGGTAAGAGAAAGAACGACATGGTGGGACCAAGTTTCGGTGAACAAGCCCCGAACTTTATTTTTCTAAAGTAGTTTTTTATACCTTAAGTTATGCATAGAGGATAATGGGGGAAGGGGTAGAGTCTTGCAGCAAACCAGGCTTTCTTCCTGCAAACTTATCATATGCAAACGCTTCGGTGATTTGCATCATCTTCTGGCCCGGAGGCCTGTTAACATTTTAAGACCTTTTCTTCAGAAAACTTATTTTTCTCTAAAGGTGGTTGGTCAGGAGCCACCCTCCAAAAAAGCATTAGATAAAGTTGCATTCCTACAGAGCAAAGGTGTGGTGGGCTATAACAAGAAAAAGAATTAACTCAAGGGTCCCAGGTTACAAACATTAAAGCTACTACTTACAGTAATTATATTAATCAATACACTGCCAGGGACACAGCAGGTAAGGGATATGGAAACTGAGCAGCAAACAATGGCCCAACAAGTGAAAAACCATTCACCAATACAATTTCTAATCAATCTTTTAACTACTCA
>NW_011460015.1:0-542 GCF_000754665.1 Bison bison bison | reverse complement strand
AAGGAACATACCTCAACATATAAAAAGCTATATGTGGCAAAACCCACAGCAAACATTATCCTCAATGGTGAAAAATTGAAAGCATTTCCTCTAAAGTCAGGAACAAGACAAGGGTGCCCACTTTCACCATTACTATTCAACATAGTTTTGGAAGTTTTTGGCCACAGCAATCAGAGCAGAAAAAGAAATAAAAGGAATCCAAATTGGAAAAGAAGTAAAACTCTCACTATTTGCAGATGACATGATCCTCTACATAGAAAACCCTAAAGATTCCACCAGAAAATTACAAGAACTAATCAATGACTATAGTAAAGTTGCAGGATATAAAATCAACACACAGAAATCCCTTGCATTCGTATACACTAATAATGAGAAAACAGAAAGAGAAATTAAGGAAACAATTCCATTCACCATTGCAACGGAAAGAATAAAATACTTAGGAATATATCTACCTAAAGAAACTAAAGACCTATATATAGAAAACTATAAAACACTGGTGAAAGAAATCAAAGAGGACACTAATAGATGGAGAAATATACCAT
>NW_011460014.1:0-562 GCF_000754665.1 Bison bison bison | reverse complement strand
ACAAGAGGCATCCCGAATTCCCCCGTCGTAACTCGAGAATCCCGCCGCAACTCGAGAGAAACCACGTGGTTCCCCCGTCATCGCAAGATGAAGCCCTTTCCCGCTACAGCGTCTCAGGAGAAGTCCCACGTTAGGAATTGGAGGTCGAAACGGTACTTGGCACCCTTGATGCGCCCCCACAAAGTTCCCCGGCATCCCGGTCTCCCTGGAGAGGAACACCGAGGGTTTTCGGCACCACTTCCTCTGAGCCCCTTCTACCCTCCTGATCTCCACAGGAGGGTCGACTCCCCTGCTTTGTCTGGAAGGGGTTCCCGACCTTCCGGTCGCACCTCAGGATGAGGCCGGTCTCACGACGACATTCCAGACGTGGCCTCGTGGGTGCTTCCACATTGCGACGCACCCCGATTTCCCGGTCCCCTCTTGGTAAGAACCCGATGCCCAGACACCCCTCCGAACTCCACCCTGTGAATGAAGTCAACACGAAGGGGCAGTGACTCGCCCGTGCATCGTCTGGAAAAGACCCCCAGGTTCCAAATACCGCTCGACAAGTGGCCTCTCTTCC
>NW_011460013.1:0-502 GCF_000754665.1 Bison bison bison | reverse complement strand
CACGTCCATCGAGTCAGTGACTGCCCATCCAGCCACTCTCCATCCTCTGTCCATCCCCCTTCTCCTCCCTGCCCCCCAATCCCTCCCAGCATCAGAGTCTTTCCAATGAGTCAACCTTCGCATGAGGTGGCCAAAGTACTGGAGTTTCAGCTTTAGCATCATTTCTTCTAAAGAAATCCCAGGGCTGAGCTCCTTCAGAATGGACTGGTTGGATCTCCTTGCAGTCCAAGGAACTCTCAAGAGTCTTCTCCAACACCACAGTTCAAAAGCATCAATTCCTCAGCACTCAGCTTTTTTCACAGTCCAACTCTAGAATCCATACATGACCACTGGAAAAACCATAGCCTTGACTAGACACACCTTTGTTGGCAAAGTAATGTCTCTGCTTTTCAATATGCTATCTAGGTAGGACATAACTTTTCTTCCAAGGAGTAAGTGTCTTTTAATTTCATGGCTGCAGTCACCATCGGCAGTGATTTTGGAGCCCCCCAAAAATAAAGTC
>NW_011460012.1:0-577 GCF_000754665.1 Bison bison bison | reverse complement strand
TTGGCGTGGGTGCGTGCGAGTGTCTGTGTGTCTGTCTGTGTGCCTGCCGTGTGGGCCTCGTCGTGGCGTCGTCGTCGAGGAAGGGTCCGAGGGCGTTGGGCGTGGGGGCAAAGGGGGGGCCTCGGTAGTGCGAAGGGAGGGGCTGAGGCGCTCCGGTCGACCGCGCCTCCCTGGCGTTCTGGTGGGTTTGGGCACCGGACAGGTGCCGGGCAAGTTGGGCGCTCAAGTTTCGCTGCGTCTAGGCCCGCAGGAGGTTCAGAGGCCCCTGGGCCGCGGGGGTTGGGAGGCGGCGGGCGCGGAAGACCGACACCTCCGGGGCCGCGCGGGCCTGAGCAGCGAATGGGATCGGGGGAGGCCCCGCTCAGCGAGCGCGGCCGGGTCTGGAGTGGCCGCGGGTGGGAGGGCGCCGAGACCTCCGCACCCCTCAGCCCAGCCCCCAGGCCCCGCGCGCACGCACGCACGCACGCCCTCCCGGTCAATGGGGGGTCCTGGAAGCCCCTCGGGCCCCCGGGCCCGGCCAGGCGCTTGCTGGTCTGGTGTTGGCGGTGTTCGGGGGCGGCGGGCCGGCGTCAGCAGG
>NW_011460011.1:0-537 GCF_000754665.1 Bison bison bison | reverse complement strand
TGACGGGGGAGGTCTCGGGGTGGTTCGTCGAGCGGGGCCCCAGGGTGCGGTTTCTCACGAGGTACGACGGCGAGGTCAGTGAGCCTCTCGTGGGGCGCCAAGGAAGTCGGGTCTCCATGCGAGTGGCGAGGGGGAGCGCGTCATTGCTCTCGAGTCATGGTAGGGGAGCCTGGCCTCGAGACGTGTGGAAGAAGGTCTCTCGAGGCCTTTCTCGGGTTGAGGCAGGAAACCCTGGCTTCCCTCGACTTGTGCAGGTGACCTCAGGGGGCTTCTCATGGTGGCTCTGAGAAGTCAGGGAAACTGGAGATGGGGGGGGGGCTCTCGGGACTCCACGGGGTTTGGTGCATTGGAAGCGGGCCTCATCTCCAGTTGAGGCAGGAACCTCAGGGTTCCTCTGATTTCAGACTCCGATCGCAGGGTCCCTGCAGACTGGGGACAGGAGAGTCAGGCCTCGTCTTGGGTTGAGGCATGGAACTCCGCTTGCCTCTCGAGGTGTCCCCGGGGAGAGAGGCCACTTGTCGAGCGGTATTTGGAACC
>NW_011460010.1:0-512 GCF_000754665.1 Bison bison bison | reverse complement strand
GACCGGCCTCATCCTGAGGTGCGACCGGAAGGTCGGAACCCCTTCCAGATAAAGCAGGGGAGTCGACCTCCTGTGGAGATCGAGGAGGGTAAAGGGGCTCAGAGGAAGTGGTGCCGGAAAAACCTCGGTGTTCCTCTCCAGGGAGACCGGGATGCCGGGGAACTTTTGTGGGGGCGCATCAAGAGTTGCCAAGTACCCGTTTTCGACCTCCAATTCCTAACGTGGGACTTCTCCTGAGACGCTGTAGCGGGAAAGGGCTTCATCTTGCGATGACGGGGGAACCACGTGGTTTTTTCTCGAGTTGCGGCGGGATTCTCGAGTTACGACGGGGAATTCGGGATGCCTCTTGTGTTGGCCCAGGGAAGTCCAATCTTCCATTCGAGTTGCGAAGGAAAGCTGGGGATTGCTCTCGAGTGACTGCAGGGCCAATAGACCTCATCTGGGCTTGTGTCCAGAAGCCAATGTTCCTCTCCAGGGGCGACCGGGATCTCGGGGTTGCATTCCAGACGCAC
>NW_011460009.1:0-513 GCF_000754665.1 Bison bison bison | reverse complement strand
CCCTCGACTTGTGCAGGTGACCGTCAGGGGGCTTCGTCAGTGGTGGCTCTGAGAAGTCAGGGAATTGGAGGTGGAGGGGCCTCTCGGGATTCCCCTGGGTTTGGTGCATTGGAAAGGGCCTCATCTCCAGTTGAGGCAGGAATCTCAGGGTTCCTCTGATTTCAGACTCCGATCGCAGGGTCCCTGCAGACTGGGGACAGGAGAGTCAGGCCTCGTCTTGGGTTGAGGCGTGGAACTCCGCTTGCCTCTCGAGGTGTCCCCGGGGAGAGAGGCCACTTGTCCAGCTGTATTTGGAACCTGGGTTTTTTTTCCGGACGATGCACGGGCGAGTCACTGCCCCTTCGTGTTGACTTCATTCACAGGGTGGAGTTCGGAGAGGTGTCCGGGCATCGGGTTCTTATCAAGAGGGGACCGGGAAATCGGGGTGCTTCGCAATGTGGAAGCACCCACGAGGCCACGTCTGGAATGTCGTCGTGAGACCGGCCTCATCCTGAGGTGCGACCGGAAGGTCGG
>NW_011460008.1:0-519 GCF_000754665.1 Bison bison bison | reverse complement strand
TTGCTCTCGAGTCATGGTAGGGGAACCTGGCCGTCGAGACGTGTGGAAGAAGGGTCTCTCGAGGTCGTTTCTCGGGTTGAGGCAGGAAACCCTGGCTTCCCTCGACTTGTGCAGGTGACCTCAGGGGGCTTCTCATGGTGGCTCTGAGAAGTCAGGGAAACTGGAAGTGGGGTGGGGGCCGTCTCGGGACTCCACGGTGTTTGGTGCATTGGAAGAGGGCCTCATCTCCAGTTGAGGCAGGAACCTCAGGGTTCCTCTGATTTCAGACTCCGATCGCAGGGTCCCTGCAGACTGGGGACAGGAGAGTCAGGCCTCGTCTTGGGTTGAGGCATGGAACTCCGCTTGCCTCTCGAGGTGTCCCCGGGGAGAGAGGCCACTTGTCGAGCGGTATTTGGAACCTGGGGGTCTTTTCCGGACGATGCACGGGCGAGTCACTGCCCCTTCGTGTTGACTTCATTCACAGGGTGGAGTTCGGAGAGGTGTCCGGGCATCGGGTTCTTACCAAGAGGGGACCGGGAA
>NW_011460007.1:0-544 GCF_000754665.1 Bison bison bison | reverse complement strand
GCCGCAACTCGAGAAAAACCACGTGGTTCACCCGTCATCGCAAGATGAAGCCATTTCCGCTACAGCGTCTTAGGAGAAGTCCCACGTTAGGTATTGGAGGTCGAAACGGTACTTGGCACCCTTGATGCGACCCACAAAGTGCCCCGACATCCCGGTCTGCCTCGAGAGGAACACCGAGGTTTTCCGGGACCACTTCCTCTGAGCCCCTTCTACCCTCCTGATCTGGACAGGAGGGTCGACTCCCCTGCTTTGTCTGGAAGGGGTTCCCGACCTTCCGGTCGCACCTCAGGATGAGGCCGGTCTCACGACGACATTCCAGACGTGGCCTCGTGGGTGGTTCCACATTCTGAAGGACCCCGATTTCCCGGTCCCCTCTTGATAAGAACCCAATGGCCGGACACCTCTTCGAACTCCACCCTGTGAATGAAGTCAACACGAAGGGGCAGTGACTCGCCCGTGCATCGTCGGGAGAAGACCCCCAGGTTCCAAATAGCGCTCGACAAGTGGCCTGTCTCCCCGGGAACCCCTCAAGAGGCAAGCGGAG
>NW_011460006.1:0-561 GCF_000754665.1 Bison bison bison | reverse complement strand
TGCAGACTGGGGGACAGGAGAGTCAGGGCCTCGGTCTTGGGTTGAGGGCATGGAACTCCGCTTGCCTCTCGAGATGTCCCCGGGGGAGAGAGGCCACTTGTCGAGCTGTATTTGGAACCTGGGGTTTTTTCCGAACGATGCAGGGAAAAACTGCCCCTTCGTGTTGATTTCATTTACAGGGTGGAGTTCGGAGAGGTGTCCGGGCATCGGGTTCTTATCAAGAGGGGACCGGGAAATCGGGGTCCTACGGAATGTGGAACCACCCACGAGGCCACGTCTGGAATGCCTTCGTGAGACCGGCCTCATCCTGAGGTGCGACCGGAAGGTCGGGAACCCCTTCCAGACAAAGCAGGGGAGTCGACCCTCCTGTCCAGATCAGTAGGGGAGAAAGGGCTCAGAGGAGGGGGTGCCGGAAAACCTCAGTGTTCCTCTCGAGGGAGACCGGGATTTCGGGGAACTTTGGGGGTCGCATCAAGGGTGCCAAGTGCCCTTTCGACCTCCAGTTCCTAACGTGGGACTTCTCCTGAGGCGCTGTATCGGGAAAGGGCTTCATCTTGCGAT
>NW_011460005.1:0-518 GCF_000754665.1 Bison bison bison | reverse complement strand
TCATCTAGGCTTGTGTCCAGAAGCCAATGTTCCTCTCCAGGGGCGACGGGGATCTCGGGGTGGCATTCCAGACGCACCCGGGGAGACAGGCATTCATCTCGAGTGGAAGCAAAGAACCCCGCTCTGCTCTCGAGTCGCGACGGGTATCTCTTGGAGCTCACTGGGTGGACTAAAGGGAGTCAAGCCTCCTGAGGCGTTTGGAGAGACGTCGCGAGGCTGGCCTCGAGGCCATGCAGGAGGCGAAGGCCCTCATCTCCGCGATAACGGGGGAGTCTCGGGGTGGTTCTCGAGCGGCGGCCCCAGGGTGCGGTTTCTCACGAGGTACGACGGCGAGGTCAGTGAGCCTCTCGTGGGGCGCCAGGGAAGTCGGGTCTCCATGCGAGTGGCGAGGGGGAGCGCGTCATTGCTCTCGAGTCATGGTAGGGGAATCTGGCCTCGAGACGTGTTGAAGAAGGTCTCTCGAGGTCTTTCTCGGGTTGAGGCGGGAAACCCTGGCTTCCCTCGATTTGTGCAGGTGA
>NW_011460004.1:0-521 GCF_000754665.1 Bison bison bison | reverse complement strand
TCACTGCGATGTCTGTCAATAACCGATGCTGGAGAAGATGTGGAGCAAAGGGAACTCTCCTCCACGGTGAGTAGGAATGGGCGTGGGTAGAGCCGGTATGGAAAAGAATATGGAGGTTCCCGAAGGAACTAAAAAGTGGAAGTAGCCTATGGTCCAGCAGTCCGACTCCCAGGCATAGATCCACCCACGATATAAGTGAACAAGATAGATGCCCCGTTTGGGCACATCTATCTGTGCGTGCGCGCGCACATGCGCATGCGCGATCGCCTCGAGGCAGGGGGTGGGGCGGGGGCCGGGGCTCTGGCTGGAGTCGGTGCAAGCCCCGGGATTGCCTGAGGCAAGCCAAAGGAGCCCCAGGTGGAGACGGGACTGCCGCGCGGCGGGGGCTAAAGGACCTCTTCTGGTAGGCAAAAAGCCTCGAGCACCCGGGATTCCCAGGTGGTCTCCCATCCAAGATACTAACCAGGCCCGACCCTGCTTAGCTTCCGAGATCAGACGAGATCGGGCGCCTTCAGGCTGAT
>NW_011460003.1:0-507 GCF_000754665.1 Bison bison bison | reverse complement strand
GTAGCTTGGTTTACGCGGAAGACCAATCAAACTTCAAGACAAGAAGTTTGCACCACTTACGTAGGCCGCAGGCGCCCTCTCGAATAGCGAAAGTTGCCTCACCCTAGACACCTTGTCGAGTGGGTCTTAGAAGCCCAGGCATAATTAGTAAGCGTGGTGGGTTCCGCGCTCCAGATTGAGACTCAGCTGGAAGTTAAAGGGAAGAATGACAAGGAACTTTATGAATTGGAGCTGTAAGTTAACTCTTTGACAGAGAGAGCGAGATGGTGGTTGGGGACAGCCCCCAATGAAATCAGAGGTGAGAGCACAAAGAAATACAGTAGGCAGACTCTGGTTTTTTTGGGGGGGAGATGCTCGAGAATATCCGGGTGGACTCCTGAGGCTCGATCCCGCATTTGCGTATGCCGAGCCTCCTTCCTCATGACCTTTGTCCAGAGTGGAATGCCTCCCCGGCTGCCGGCACATGATCAGTGCATGCTCAGTCACGATATCAGTGCCTGCTCAGCC
>NW_011460002.1:0-506 GCF_000754665.1 Bison bison bison | reverse complement strand
CCCTGTTCGGTCGCCACCTGCCGGGGACCAGCCCCAACTGATCCAGGGTATTCGAAGGAGAGATGGCCTAGGCGACTATTTATATGCTAATCAGAGATGTAAAGAATAATAGTATGAGGAGAGCTCAGTAGGAAAATTCGGTGGAGAAAAGAGACTGAGTAGCTTGGTTTACACGGAAGACCAATCAAACTTCAAGACAAGAAGTTTGCACCACTTACGTAGGCCGCAGGCGCCCTCTCGAATAGCGAAAGGTGCCTCACCCTAGACACCTTCTCGAGTGGGTCTTAGCAGCCCAGGCATAATTAGTAAGTGCGGTGGGTTCCGCGCTCCAGATGGAGACTCAGCTGGAAGTTAAAGGGAAGAATGACAAGGAACTTTATGAATTGGAGCTGTAAGTTAACTGTTTGACAGAGAGAGCGAGATGGTGGTGGGGGACAGCCCCCAGTGAAATCAGAGGTGAGAGCACAAAGCAATACAGTAGGCAGACTCCGGTTTTTTTGGAGGGA
>NW_011460001.1:0-506 GCF_000754665.1 Bison bison bison | reverse complement strand
ACAGCCGCAGCGCAGGGGAACCAGCCCATGATCAGTGAGCTCCGGGCAGTACTTTGGTCCCAGGTTTGGAGCCCAATGCCCGGAACGCGGGAGAGAAGAGGCTGGCTGCCGGCGGGTGCTTGCAAGCCTGTTACTGGGAGGGACCGAGGGAGCTTCCACACCGGCGGAGCTCCAGCTCTGCGCCCAGGCGCGATAGCACAGAGCCCCGGCCGAGGGCTGCTCTGGCCTGGGCGAGCCTCCCCAAGCCCTGCCCAGCTTCTAGCGTTCGTCCCGGGAAGGAGCAGGCTGCGGGAGTGTGGGAGACGTGACCGGTGCCTGACTGGTGCCTCAGCTCAGCTCTCGCCTTCCCTTCGGACCTAGGAGCCAGGCGTCCTTGCAGAGGGCTTAGGGGCTGGGGGTGTGCACACTGCCAAAGCCTCCCGCAGGGAGAGCTCTTTCCGAGGGAAAGGAAGCGCCCCAGGCTGCATTCCCAAGCTGGTGCTTCCCCGCCCAGACTGAGCGCCGCA
>NW_011460000.1:0-503 GCF_000754665.1 Bison bison bison | reverse complement strand
CGTGGTGAAGGTGGGCAGCGCGACGGGCGCGCCGGGGCGGGCGAAGCCGGGCGGCGCGGGTCGGGAATCGGGGTCGTGGGCGGGGATGGGGGGCGGTCCCAGTTGTGCTCCGGGGATCCCCACGTGCGGCTGGGAAGGCACCGGGAGCAGTGGCGAGGGGCGGGGCGGCGCGGGGCGGGGGGCGGCTCCGTGGCGGGGGTGGGGGAGGGCTTCCCCGTTGTCCACTCGGGGGTCGCCGTGGCGGCTGGGAACGCCCACTGCGTGCGCTCCTGGGTCCCCAAGGATCGGCATCCAGTGGGCGCGGCGGAGGGGTGCGGACCACAGGTCAGGGAACTGGGACTGCGTGGAGCAGGGAACCACGTAGTCCGCCCTCTGTCGGCACAACCTGGCGGTCGCAGAAAGGCCTCGCCTTTGGGCTCAAGGCCTTTACCGCTCCACCCCTTTGCTGAAAGGTCAGAGCCGCGCGGTTTTCCCAAGCAGCCGAGTGTGCCCTGCAAGTCCAA
>NW_011459999.1:0-502 GCF_000754665.1 Bison bison bison | reverse complement strand
CCCCCGTCATCGCAAGATGAAGCCCTTTCCCGCTACAGCGTCTCAGGAGAAGTCCCACGTGAGGAATTGGAGGTCGAAACGGTACTTGGCACCCTTGATGCGCCCCCACAAAGTTCCCCAGCATCCCGGTCTCCCTGGAGAGGAACACCGAGGTTTTCCGGCACCTCTTCCTCTGAGCCCCTTCTACCCTCCTGATCTCCACAGGAGGGTCGACTCCCCTGCTTGGTCTGGAAGGGGTTCCCGACCTTCCGGTCGCACCTCAGGATGAGGCCGGTCTCACGACGACATTCCAGACGTGGCCTCCTGGGTGCTTCCGCATTGCGAAGCACCCCGATTTCCCGGTCCCCACTTGATAAGAACCCGATGCCCGGACACCTCTCCGAACTCCACCCTGTGAATGAAGTCAACACGAAGGGGCAGTGACTCGTCCGTGCATCGTCCAGAAAAAAACCCCAGGTTCCAAATCCAGCTCGACAAGTGGCCTCTCTCCCCGGGGACACCT
>NW_011459998.1:0-517 GCF_000754665.1 Bison bison bison | reverse complement strand
ACACCTCGAGAGGCAAGCGGAGTTCCATGCCTCAACCCAAGACGAGGCCTGACTCTCCTGTCCCCAGTCTGCAGGGACCCTGCGATCGGAGTCTGAAATCAGGAGGAACCCTGAGGTTCCTGCCTCAACTGGAGATGACGGCCCTCTTACCAATGCAACCCAAACCCCGTGGAGTCCCGAGAGGCCCACCCCCCCACCTCCAGTTTCCCTGACTTCTCAGAGCCACCATGAGAAGCCCCCTGAGGTCACCTGCACAAGTCGAGGGAAGCCAGGGTTTCCTGCCTCAACCCGAGAAAGACCTCGAGAGACCTTCTTCAACACGTCTCGAGGCCAGGTTCCCCTACCATGACTCGAGAGCAATGACGCGCTCCCCCTCGCCACTCGCATGGAGACCCGACTTCCCTGGCGCCCCACGAGAGGCTCACTGACCTCGCCGTCGTACCTCGGGAGAAACCGCACCCTGGGGCCGCCGCTCGAGAACCACCCCGAGACTCCCCCGTCATCGCGGAGATGAGGG
>NW_011459997.1:0-517 GCF_000754665.1 Bison bison bison | reverse complement strand
GAGTTTTGGAAGTTTACCTTCCTCTGGCAATTTTTCTGGAAGAGTTTGAGCAGGGATGATGTTAGTTCTTCTCTAAATTTTTGGTAGAATTCAGCTGTGAAGCCGTCTGGACTGGGCTTTTGTTTGCTGGAAGATTTCTGATTACAGTTTCAATTTCCGTGCTTGTGATGGGTCTGTTAAGTATTTTCTATTTCTTCCTGGTCCTAGTTTTGGAAAGTTATACTTTTCTAAGAAATTGTCCATTTCTTCCACGTTGTTCATTTTATTGGCATATAATTGCTGATAGTAGTCTTTATGATCCTTTGTATTTCTGTGTTGTCTATTGTGATCTCTCCATTTTCATTTCTAATTTTATTGATTTGATTTTTCTCCCTTTGTTTCTTGATGAGTCTGGCTAATGGTTTGCCAATTTTATTTATCCTTTCAAAGAACCAGCTTTTGGCTTTGTTGATTTTTGCTATGGTCTCTTTTGATTCTTTTGCATTTATTTCTGCCCTAATTTTTAAGATTTCTTTCC
>NW_011459996.1:0-533 GCF_000754665.1 Bison bison bison | reverse complement strand
TCCCCGTCGTAACTCGAGAATCCCGCCGCAACTCGAGAAAAACCACGTGGTCCCCCGTCATCGCAAGATGAAGCCCTTTCCCGCTACAGCGTCTCAGGAGATGTCCCACGTTAGGAATTGGAGGTCGAAACGGTACTTGGCACCCTTGATGCGCCCCCACGAAGTTCCCCGGCATCCCGGTCTCCCTGGAGAGGAACACCGAGGTTTACCGGCACCAGTTCCTCTGAGCCCCTTCTACCCTCCTGATCTCGACAGGAGGGTTGACTCCCCTGCTTTCTCTGGAATGGGTTCCCGACCTTCCGGTCGCACCTCAGGATGAGGCCGGTCTCACGACGACATTCCAGACGTGGCCTCGTGGGTGCTTCCACATTGCGAAGCACCCCGATTTCCCGGTCCCCTCTTGATAAGAACCCGATGCCCGGACACCTCTCCGAACTCCACCCTGTGAATGAAGTCAACACGAAGGGGCAGTGACTCGCCCGTGCATCGTCTGGAAAAAACCCCCAGGTTCTAAATACAGCTCGACAAGTGGC
>NW_011459995.1:4692-5000 GCF_000754665.1 Bison bison bison | reverse complement strand
TGGTGGTACCCCCGAGCTGCAGCATTTCAGTGTGGGCAGGAACGGAGAGATGTGAGAGGCTGAGAAAGAACAGTGAGGAAAGGAGGCGGAACACCAGGAGCTGTTGGTCTCATGGAAGCAGCTGCCTTTTCCTTTTAAATGCTACCCTATTTTTCCTGTATGCTCACACATCTCCCTACCCATAAACGCACTTAGTGTAATCTGGGAAAAGCTAGTAGGCTACTGACAGAAAACTTGTGAACTGAACTGACAGAACAGTCCTGCAAATAGTTCCCACCCAGCTGTCTCAGCATTAAAGATGGCAGGAC
>NW_011459995.1:0-448 GCF_000754665.1 Bison bison bison | reverse complement strand
AGCTATTCAAATCCTAAAAGACAATACTGTGAAAGTACTGCACTCAATATGCCAGCAAATTTGGAAAACTCAGCAGTGGCCACAGGACTGAAAAGGTCAGTTTTCATTCCATCCCAAAGAAGGGCAATGCATGTTCTAACTATGTACAATTGTTTTCATTTCACATGCTAGCAAAGTAATGCTCAAAATTCTCCAAGCCAGGCTTCAACAAGAACTTCCAGATGTTCAAAGTGGATTTAGAAAAGGCAAGAGAGCCAAAGATCAAATTGTCAACATCTGTTGGATCATCGGAAAAGCAAGAGAATCCCAAAAAAACATCTACTTCTGCTTCATTGACTATGCCAAAGCCTTTGACTATGTGGATCACAACAAACTGTGGAAAATTCTTAAAGAGATGGGACTACCAGACCACCTGACCTGCCTCCTGAGAAATCTGTATGCAGGTCAA
>NW_011459994.1:0-565 GCF_000754665.1 Bison bison bison | reverse complement strand
ATTGGCCCTGCAGTCACTCGAGAGCAATCCCCAGCTTTCCTCCGCAACTCGAATGGAAGATTGGACTTCCCTGGGCCAACACAAGAGGCATCCTGAATTCCCCCTTCGTAACTCGAGAATCCCGCCGCAACTCGGGAAAAACCACGTGGTTCCCCCGTCATCGCAAGATGAAGCCCTTTCCCGCTACAGGGTCTCAGGAGAAGGCCCACGTGTAGAACTGGAGGTCGAAGCGGTACTTGGTACCCTTGATGCGCCCCCACAAAGTTCCCCGGCATCCCGGACTCCCTGGAGAGGAACACCGAGGTTTTCCGGCACCACTTCCTCTGAGCCCCTTCTACCCTCCTGATCTCGACAGGAGGGTCGACTCCCTGCTTTGTCTGGAAGGGGTTCCCGGCCTTCCGGTCGCACCTCAGGATGAGGCCGGTCTCACGACGACATTCCAGACGTGGCCTCGTGGCTGCTTCCACGTTGCGAAGCACCCCGATTTCCCGGTCCCCTCTTGATAAGAACCCGATGCCCGGACACCTCTCCGAACTCCACCCTGTGAATGAAGTCAACACGAAGG
>NW_011459993.1:0-505 GCF_000754665.1 Bison bison bison | reverse complement strand
TAGGATAAAAGGGTGGGAAGAAGTTGGGATGGTCTTCAAGCACATCTAATGACTTACTTTCTTATAACTGTTCACATCCTTAACTCTGGTTCCTGGGTACATGAAGGTTTGTCTATTTTGTTTTTTGTATGTTTCCTGCTTGCTTGAGTATTTCATGTATTTTTTAAAAAGCAATACTGAGAAGAAACCCCTCTTCTTTTTTAAAACCTGGAGATAATCCTTAATCATTGTTACCATTTTTGTGATTTACTTATAGCTTTTTTTTTTTTAACCAAATAAAAGTCACGCTCTATGTATAATTTTGCATGCAGCTTTTTTTCATTCTGTGCCTAGAAGGTAGAATTACTGCATCAAAAGGCACGCGCCTTTCCAAATTTGTTACATAAGTGCTGCTAACACTCCAAACAACGGTATCAGAAATGTCTGAGAGTGACTGTGTTCCCACATCCTTGCTGACATGGGTGAAAAACAAGAATTCATTGTTCTAATTTGCTTTTCTCTGATT
>NW_011459992.1:0-500 GCF_000754665.1 Bison bison bison | reverse complement strand
GACCTCGAGAGACCTTCTTCAACACGTCTCTAGGCCAGGTTCCCCTACCATGACTCGAGAGCAATGACGCGCTCCCCCTCGCCACTCGCATCGGAGACCCGACTTCCCTGGCGCCCCACGAGAGGCTCACTGACCTCGCCGTCGTACCTCGTGAGAAACCGCACCCTGGGGCCGCCGCTCGAGAACCACCCTGAGACTCCCCGTCATCGCGGAGATGAGGTCCTTGGTCTCCTGCATGGCCTAGAGGCCAACCTCGCGACCTCTCTCCAAACGCCTCAGGAGGCTTGACTCCCTTTAGTCCACACAGTGAGCTCCAAGAGATACCCGTCGCGACTCGAGAGCAGAGCGGGGTTCTTTGCTTCCACTCGAGATGAATGCCTGTCTCCCCGGGTGCGTCTGGAATGCAACCCCGAGATCCCGGTCGCCCCTGGAGAGGAACATTGGCTTCTGGACACAAGCCCAGATGAGGTCTATTGGCCCTGCAGTCACTCGAGAGCAAT
>NW_011459991.1:0-508 GCF_000754665.1 Bison bison bison | reverse complement strand
TCTATACTTTTTTTGGTTCATGCATGCAAACTTCATCATGATGATTGCGTGTGTGTGTGTATGTGTGTGTGTGCAGATGACACAAGGAAGGTGAGAGAATAGTGAGGATTTTCTTAAGTGTGTTTAATTTGAAAGGAATTTATGAGACAACTGATGATTCTTTGCCTAACCAGTTTTGATCCTTCCTTGTTTTTCTCCAAGGACCACAAAGCTGATGTAATTTTAAAGTACAAAGCAGATGAAGTTAGAAATCTGAAGGCTTATGGAGAGCTTCTGGAATATGGTAGTTAATATCAAAGTTATTACATTTCCCTGTCTTCTCATAGTGTTTGCTACTTAGTATTTAGGTGAAACAGTCATTTCAGAATTCTCTCTTTTCTGTATTTTTTCATAGATGCTTAAATTTGCTTTAAGTAGGTATTAAATACTTCAGAATATTAACAACATAGTAACGGATTCTCTTCCTAATATATGTTCTTTTGGTGGGGAATTAAAAAGCTCACAAGTC
>NW_011459990.1:0-525 GCF_000754665.1 Bison bison bison | reverse complement strand
TTCCCTCGACTTGTGCAGGTGACCGTCAGGGGGCGTTCTCATGGTGGCGTCTGAGAAGTCAGGGAAACTGGAGGTGGGAGGGGCCTTTCGGGACTCCCCGGGGTTTGGTGCATTGGAAGAGGGCCTCATCTCCAGTTGAGGCAGGAACCTTAGGATTCCTCTGATTTCAGACTCCGATCGCAGGGTCCCTGCAGACTGGGGACAGGAGAGTCAGGCCTCGTCTTGGGTTGAAGCATGGAACTCCGCTTGCGTCTCGAGGTGTCCCCGCAGAGAGAGGCCTCTTGTCGAGCTGTATTAGGACACTGGGGGTTTTTTCCGGACGATGCACGGGCGCGTCACTGCCCCTTCGTGTTGACTTCATTCACAGGGTGGAGTTCGGAGAGGTGTCCGGGCATCGTGTTCTTATCAAGAGGGGACCGGGAAATCGGGGTGCTTCACAATGTGGAAGCACCCACGAGGCCACGTCTGGAATGTCGTCGTGAGACTAGCCTGATCCTGAGGTGCGACCGGAAGGTCGGGAACCCC
>NW_011459989.1:0-531 GCF_000754665.1 Bison bison bison | reverse complement strand
ACAGGGTGGAGTTCGGAGAGGTGTCCGGCATCGGGTTCTACCAAGAGGGCCGGGAAATCGGGGTGCTTCGCAATGGGGAAGCACCCACGAGGCCACGTCTGGAATGTCGTCGTGAGACCGGCCTCATCCTGAGGTGCGACCGGAAGGTCGGGAACCCCTTCCAGACAAAGCAGGGGAGTCGACCCTCCTGTGGAGATCAGGAGGGTAGAAGGGGCTCAGAGGAAGTGGTGCCGGAAAACCTCGGTGTTCCTCTCCAGGGAGACCGGGATGCCCGGGAACTTTTGGGGGCGCATCAAGGGTGCCAATACCGTTTCGACCTCCAATTCCTAACGTGGGACTTCTCGTGAGACGCTGTAGTTGGAAAGGGCTTCATCTTGCGATGACGGGGAACCACGTGGTTTTTCTCGAGTTGCGGCGGGATTCTCGAGTTACGACGGGGAATTCGGGATGCCTCTTGTGTTGGCCCAGGGACGTCCAATCTTCCATTCGAGTTGCGAAGGCAAGCTGGGGATTGCTCTCGAGTGACTGCAG
>NW_011459988.1:0-649 GCF_000754665.1 Bison bison bison | reverse complement strand
CTACTGTATTGCTTTGTGCTCTCACCTCTGATTTCACTGGGGGCTGTCCCCCACCACCATCTCGCTCTCTCTGTCAAAGAGTTAACTTACAGCTCCAATTCATCAAGTTCCTTGTCATTCTTCCCTTTAACTTCCAGCTGAGTCTCCATCTGGAGCGCGGAGCCCACCACGCTTACTAATTATGCCTGGGCTGCTAAGACCCACTCGAGAAGGTGTCTAGGGTGAGGCACCTTTCGCTATTCGAGAGGGCGCCTGCGGCCTACGTAAGTGGTGCAAACTTCTTGTCTTGAAGTTTGATTAGTCTTCCGCGTAAACCAAGCTACTCAGTCTCTTTTCTCCACCGAATTTTCCTACTGAGCTCTCCTCATACTATTATTCTTGACATCTCTGATTAGCATATAAATAGTCGCCTAGGCCATCTCTCCTTCGAATACCCTGGATCAGTTGGGGCCGGTCCCCGCAGGTGGCGACCGAACAGGGACCTCAGGAGGCAATACTCAAAGAGCTGAGCAGACACGAACCACGCAATCAGCAGACAATAAGCATGGAGCTCAGCAGTGACGAATCATGCTGCTCAACTGGCAATAATCAAGCACGTGACCAGGCAGGAATCACGCAGCTCAGCTGGCAATTGTCAAGCAGATGAGCC
>NW_011459987.1:0-538 GCF_000754665.1 Bison bison bison | reverse complement strand
ACGCACATATGGACACCTTATCTTTGACAAAGGAGGCAAGAATATACAATGGATTAAAGACAATCTCTTTAACAAGTGGTGCTGGGAAATCTGGTCAACCACTTGTAAAAGAATGAAACTAGACTACTTTCTAACACCATACACAAAAATAAACTCAAAATGGATTAAAGATCTAAACATAAGATCAGAAACTATAAAACTCCTAGAGGAGAACATAGGCAAAACACTCTCTGACATACATCACAGCAGGATCCTCTATGACCCACCTCCCAGAATATTGGAAATAAAAGCAAAAATAAACAAATGGGACCTAATTAACCTGAAAAGCTTCTGCACATCAAAGAAAACTATCAGCAAGGTGAAAAGACAGCCTTCAGAATGGGAGAAAATAATAGCAAATGAAGCAACTGACAAACAACTAATCTCAAAAATATACAAGCAACTCCTACAGCTCAATTCCAGAAAAATAAATGACCCAATCAAAAAATGGGCCAAAGAACTAAATAGACATTTCTCCAAAGAAGACATACACACGGCT
>NW_011459986.1:0-557 GCF_000754665.1 Bison bison bison | reverse complement strand
GAGGGCCTCATCTCCAGTTGAGGCAGGAACCTCAGGGTTCCTCTGACTTCAGACTCCGATCGCAAGGTCCCTGCAGACTTGGGACAGGAGAGTCAGGCCTCGTCTTGGGTTGAGGCATGGAACTCCGCTTGCCTCTCGAGGTGTTCCCGGGGAGACAGGCCACTTGTCGAGCGGTATTTGCAACCTGGGGGTCTTTCCCGACGAAGCACGGGCGAGTCACTGCCCCTTCGTGTTGACTTCATTCACAGGGTGGAGTTCGAAGAGGTGTCCGGGCATCGGGTTCTTATCAAGAGGGGACCGGGAAATCGGGGTCCTTCGGAATGTGGAACCACCCACGAGGCCACGTCTGGAATGTCGTGGTGAGACCGGCCTCATCCTGAGGTGTGACCGGAAGGTCGGGAACCCCTTCTAGACAAAGCAGAGGAGTCGACCCTCCTGTCCAGATCAGGAGGGTAGAAGAGGCTCAGAGGAAGTGGTGCCGGAAAACTTCGGTGTTCCTCTCGAGGGAGACCGGGATGTCGGGGCACTTTGTGGGTCGCATCAAGGGTGACAAATAC
>NW_011459985.1:0-527 GCF_000754665.1 Bison bison bison | reverse complement strand
AGTGAGCTCAAGAGATACCCGTCGCGACTCGAGAGCAGAGCGGGGGTTCTTTGCTTCCACTCGACATGAATGCCTGTCTCCCCGGGTGTGTCTGGAATGCAACCCTGAGATCCCTGTCGCCCCTGGAGAGGAACATTGGCTTCTGGACACAAGCCTAGATGAGGTCTATTGGCCCTGCAGTCACTCGAGAGCAATCCCCAGCTTTCCTTCGCAACTCGAATGGAAGATTGGACTTCCCTGGGCAAACACAATAGGCATCCTGAATTCCCCGTCGTAATTCGAGAATCCTGCTACACCTCGAGAAAAACCACGTGGTTCCCCCGTCATCGCAAGATGTAGCCCTGTGCCGCTACAGCGTCTCAGGAGAAGTCCCACTTTAGGAATTGGAGTTCGAAACGGTACTTGTCACCCTTGATGCGACCCACAAAGCGCCCCGACATCCCGGTCTCCCTCGAGAGGAACACCGAGGTTTTCCGGCACCACTTCCTCTGAGTCCCTTCTACCCTCCTGATCTGGACAGGAGGGTC
>NW_011459984.1:0-517 GCF_000754665.1 Bison bison bison | reverse complement strand
GTCCACCCAGTGAGCTCCAAGAGATAACCGTCGCGACTCGAGAGCAGAGCGGGGTTCTTTTCTTCCACTCGACATGAATGCCTGTCTCCCCGGGTGTGTCTGGAATGCAACCCTGAGATCCCTGTCGCCCCTGGAGAGGAACATTGGCTTCTGGACAGAAGCCTAGATGAGGTCTATTGGCCCTGCAGTCACTCGAGATCAATCCTCAGGTTTTCTTCGCAACTCGAATGGAAGATTGGACTTCCCTGGGCCAACACAAGAGGCATCCTGAATTCCCCGTCGTAATTCGAGAATCCTGCTACACCTCGAGAAAAACCACGTGGTTCCCCCGTCATCGCAAGATGTAGCCCTGTGCCGCTACAGCGTCGCAGGAGAAGTCCCACCTTAGGAATTGGAGTTCGAAACGGTACTTGTCACCCTTGATGCGACCCACAAAGTGCCCCGACATCCCAGTCTCCCTCGAGAGGAACACCGAAGTTTTCCGGCACCACTTCCTCTGAGCCTCTTCTACCCTCCT
>NW_011459983.1:0-500 GCF_000754665.1 Bison bison bison | reverse complement strand
GCCTCTTGTGTTGGTCCAGGGAAGTCCAATCATCCATTCGAGTTGCGGAGGAAAGCTGGGGATTGCTCTCGAGTGACTGCAGGGCCAATAGACCTCATCTAGGCTTGTGTCCAGAAGCCAATGTTCCTCTGCAAGGCCGACCGGGATCTCGGGGTTGCATTCCAGACGCACCCGGGGAGACAGGCATTCATCTCGAGTGGAAGCAAAGAACCCCGCTCTGCTCTCGAGTCGCGACGGGTATCTCTTGGAGCTCACTGGGTGGACTAAAGGGAGTCAAGCCTCCTGAGGCGTTTGGAGAGAGGTCGCGAGATTGGCCTCTAGGCCATGCAGGAGACGAAGGCCCTCATCTCCGCGATGACGGGGGAGTCTCGGGGTGGTTCTCGAGCGGCGGCCCCAGGGTGCGGTTTCTCACGAGGTACGACGGCGAGGTCAGTGAGCCTCTCGTGGGGCGCCAGGGAAGTCGGGTCTCCATGCGAGTGGCGAGGGGGAGCGCGTCATTG
>NW_011459982.1:0-511 GCF_000754665.1 Bison bison bison | reverse complement strand
CCAGACGCACCCGGGGAGACAGGCATTCATCTCGAGTGGAAGCAAAGAACCCCGCTCTGCTGTCGAGTCGCGACGGGTATCTCTTGGAGCTCACTGGGTGGACTAAAGGGAGTCAAGCCTCCTGAGGCGTTTGGGGAGAGGTCGCGAGGTTGGCCTCTAGGCCATGCAGGGACGAAGTCCCTCACCTCCGCGATGACGGGGGAGTCTCGGGGTGGTTCTCGAGCGGCGGCCCCAGGGTGCGGTTTCTCACGAGGTACGACGGCGAGGTCAGTGAGCCTCTCGTGGGGCGCCAGGGAAGTCGGGTCTCCATGCGAGTGGCGAGGGGGAGCGCGTCATTGCTCTCGAGTCATGGTAGGGGAACCTGGCCTCGAGACGTGTTGAAGAAGGTCTCTCGAGGTCTTTCTCGGGTTGAGGCAGGAAACCCTGGCTTCCCTCGACTTGTGCAGGTGACCTCAGGGGGCTTCTCATGGTGGCTCTGAGAAGTCAGGGAAACTGGAGGTGGGGGGGTGGC
>NW_011459981.1:0-524 GCF_000754665.1 Bison bison bison | reverse complement strand
TTTGCAATCCCAGGCCGTGTGACTCAAACTTTCATACGTGTCCATCGTGTTTCTTCCTTTCGTTTGCTTGGCGGCTCACGATTGAAAGTCTCTACGGTGGACAACCTCCTGAAAAGTCAAACTTCTACTGCCTCCCCCGGCAGAGCCGGGGGGCCTCCTTTTGGTAGCTAGGCTGTGTGGCAGCAAACACGCCATTGAGCCGCGCAGCCGCCGCCTCTGCCTCAGACCGTGCGCTGCCTCCCTCAAACTCGGCCGCAAAGACATCGCCCGCAGAGGAAGCCAAGTACAGCAGTATCCGGTCTGGCCCCTTGCGAACGTCTTTCAAACGCACCACCGCTTTCGGGTCGCTGCCCAGCGTGAACCGATGGGCCGTGGTGGCCGAAGACGTTTCGCGTTCGATGGCACAAGTGATCTGCACGTCTTTTCTGCATTCCACGCTATAGCCCCGCACCGGCCCCCAATAGGCGACGGCGAACGCCGCCACCAGCAAGGGGCCCAGCAGCAGAGGGACGATGTACTTCATG
>NW_011459980.1:0-552 GCF_000754665.1 Bison bison bison | reverse complement strand
ATTGGCCCTGCAGTCACTCGAGAGCAATCCCCAGCTTTCCTTCGCAACTCGAATGGAAGATTGGACTTCCCTGGGCCAACACAAGAGGCATCCTGAATTCCCCGTCGTAATTCGAGAATCCCTCCGCAACTCGAGAAAATCCACGTGGTTCCCCCGTCATCGCAAGATGAAGCCCTTTCCCGCTACAGTGTCTCAGGAGAAGTCCCACGTTAGGTATTGGAGGTCGAAACGGTACTTGGCACCCTTGATGCGACCCACAAAGTTCCCCGACATCCCGGTCTCCCTCGAGAGGAACACCGAGGTTTTCCGACACCACTTCCTCTGAGCCCCTTCTACCCTCCTGATCTGGACAGGAGGGTCGACTCCTCTGCTTTGTCTGGAAGGGGTTCCCGACCTTCCGGTCGCACCTCAGGATGAGGCCGGTGTCACCACGACATTCCAGACGTGGCCTCGTGGGTGGTTCCACATTCCGAAGGACCCCGATTTCCCGGTCCCCTCTTGATAAGAACCCGATGCCCGGACACCTCTTCGAACTCCACCCTGTGAATGAAG
>NW_011459979.1:0-502 GCF_000754665.1 Bison bison bison | reverse complement strand
ACGTCCCGACGACGCCCCCCCCACCCTCCACTTTCCCTGACTTCTCAGAGCCACCATGACGAAGCCCCCTGACGTCACCTGCACAAGTCGAGGGAAGCCAGGGTTTCCTGCCTCAACCCGAGAAAGACCTCGAGAGACCTTCTTCAACACGTCTCGAGGCCAGGTTCCCCTACCATGACTCGAGAGCAATGACGCGCTCCCCCTCGCCACTCGCATGGAGACCCGACTTCCATGGCGCCACACGAGAGGCTCACTGACCTCGCCGTCATACCTCGTGAGAAACCGCACCCTGGGGCCGCCGCTCGAGAACCACCCCGAGACTCCACCGTCATCGCGGTGATGAGGGCCTTCGTCTCCTGCATGGCCTAGAGGCCAACCTCGCGACCTCTATCCAAACGCCTCGGGAGGCTTGACTCCCTTTAGTCCACCCAGTGAGCTCCAAGAGATACCCGTCGCGACTCGAGAGCAGAGCGGGGTTCTTTGCTTCCACTCGAGATGAATG
>NW_011459978.1:0-511 GCF_000754665.1 Bison bison bison | reverse complement strand
CTGACCTGCCTCTTGAGAAGTTTGTATGCAGGTCAGGAAGCAACAGTTAGAACTGGACATGGAACAACAGACTGGTTCCAAATAGGAAAAGGAGTACATCAAAGGCTGTATATTGTTCACTCTGTTTATTTAACTTATATGCAGAGTACATCATGAGAAACGCTGGGCTGGAAGAAACACAGGCTGGAATCAAGACTGCCGGGAGAAATATCAATAACCTCAGATATGCAGATGACACCACCCTTACGGCAGAAAGTGAAGAGGAACTAAAAGGCCTCTTGATGAAAGTGAAAGAAGAGAGTGAAAAAAGTTGGCTTCAAGCTCAACATTCAGAAAACAAAGATCATGGTATCTGGTCCCATCACTTCATGGGAAATAGATGGGGAAACAGTGGAAACGGTGTCAGACTTTATTTTTCTGGGCTCCAAAATCACTGCAGATGGTGACTGCAGCCATGAAATTAAAAGACGCTTAGTCCTTGGAAGGAAAGTTATAACCAACCTAGATAGCA
>NW_011459977.1:0-519 GCF_000754665.1 Bison bison bison | reverse complement strand
CCGGGGACATCTCGAGAGGCAAGCGGAGTTCCATGCCTCAACCCAAGACGAGGCCTGACTCTCCTGTCCCCAGTCTGCAGGGACCCTGCGATCGGAGTCTGAAATCAGAGGTACCCTGCGGTTCTTGCCTCAACTGGAGTTGAGGACCTCTTCCAATGCACCAAACCCCGTGGAGTCCCGAGAGGCCCCTCCCACCTCCAGTTTCCGTGGCTTCTCAGAGCCACCATGAGAAGCCCCCTGAGGTCACCTGCACAAGTCGAGGGAACCCAGGGTTTCCTGCCTCAACCCGAGAAAGACCTCGAGAGACCTTCTTCAACACGTCTCGAGGCCAGATTCCCCTACCATGGCTCGGGAGCAGTGACGCGCTCCCCCTCGCCACTCGCATGGAGACCCGACTTCCCTGGCGCCCCACGAGAGGCTCGCTGACCTCGCCGTCGTTCCTCGTGAGAAACCGCACACTGGGGCCGCCGCTCGAGAACAACCCCGAGATTCCCCCGTCATCGAGAGATGAGGGCCTTT
>NW_011459976.1:0-505 GCF_000754665.1 Bison bison bison | reverse complement strand
CACAGTTTGTATAGAAGGGAAAAAAAAAAAAAACCTACGAATAGCCAAAGCAATCTTGAGAAAGAAGAATGGAACTGAAGGAATCAACCTGCATGACTGCAGACTATAGTACAAAGCTACAGTTATCAAGACAATATGTTACTGACACCAAGACATAAATATAGACCAATGGAACAAAATAGAAAGCCCAGAGATAAATCCACGCACCTATGGTCACTTTATCTTTGACAAAGGACTCAGGAATATACAATGGAGAAAAGACCGATATCTTTAACAAGTGGCACTGGAAAAGCTGGCCAACCACCTGTAAAATAATGACTCTAGAATACTTTCTAATGATACACAAAAATAAACTAAATATGGATTAAAGATCTAAATGAAAGACCAGAAACTGTAAAACTTCTAGAGGAAAATATAGACAGAACAGTCTCTGACATAAATCACAGCAGGACCTTCTATGACTCACCTCCCAGAGTAATGTAAATAAAAGCAAAAATAAACCAAC
>NW_011459975.1:0-530 GCF_000754665.1 Bison bison bison | reverse complement strand
TGGTGATGGAACTGGCTCGTGTAATCCATCCTTTTACTTTTGGGTTGGTGGTTTGGTAGTTTAGCCATGTCTGACTCTTGTGACCTTATTAACTTCTTTGTAAAAATGATCCATGTTGATCATATGGTCAACCACTGTTGGGAGTGCTGTCCAGAGCCATAAAAGAAAAAGAAATGGTCTTGTGCTGAGTAAGATGTGTGCCACAGCCTCAAGTTGATCATGGACCAACATGCTGGGACAACCACTCCAAATGGGCATACAGTCTCACTTTAAGATAGCAGACTAACCTTGGGAGTTTACCTATCCTACCTCTATTTTTCAATTATGAAAGCAAAATGTAGAGCTACAAGGATTTAGCTCTTCTTCTACCATTTTGAAAAAAATAATTAAAAGATTTACTCCAGCAAAATTGAAAATGAATCCAAGAAATAGGGAAACCATGAAACAATGGAAATATTCTAGTTCAGATGAAAAGAAACCCTAGTGGGACAGCCTATACTTAATCCAAACTGGAATAACAGAACAGAGTG
>NW_011459974.1:0-519 GCF_000754665.1 Bison bison bison | reverse complement strand
GGGGATTGCTCTCGAGTGACTGCAGGGCCAATCGACCTCATCTAGGCTTGTGTCCAGAAGCCAATGCTCCTCTCCAGGAGCGACCGGGATCTCGGGGTTGTATTCCAGACGCACCCGGGGAGACAGGAATTCATCTCGAGTGGAAGCAAAGAACCCGGCTCTGCTCTCGAGTGGCGACGGGTATCTCTTGGAGCTCACTGGGTGGACTAAAGGGAGTCAAGCCTCCTGAGGCATTTGGATAGAGGTCGCGAGATTGGCCTCTAGGCCATGCAGGAGACAAAGGCCCTCATCTCCGCGATGACGGGGGAGTCTCGGGGTGGTTCTCGAGCGGCGGCCCCAGGGTGCGGTTTCTCACGAGGTACGACGGCGAGGTCAGTGAGCCTCTCGTGGGGCGCCAGGGAAGTCGGGTCTCCATGCGAGTGGCGAGGGGGAGCGCGTCATTGCTCTCGAGTCATGGTAGGGGAACCTGGCCTCGAGACGTGTTGAAGAAGGTCTCTCGAGGTCTTTCTCGGGTTGAGG
>NW_011459973.1:0-600 GCF_000754665.1 Bison bison bison | reverse complement strand
GAACAACCCCGACGCTCCCCCGTCATCGCGACTTGAGGGCCTTCGTCTCCTGTATGGCCTAGAGACCAATCTCTCGACCTCTCTCCAAACGCCTCAGGAGGCTTGACTCCCTTTAGTCCACCCAGTGAGCTCCAAGAGATACCCGTCGCGACTCGAGAGCAGAGCGGGGTTCTTTGCTTCCACTCGAGATGGATGCCTGTCTCCCCGGGTGCGTCTGGAATGCAACCCCGAGATCCCTTTCGCCCCTGGAGAAGAACACTGGCTTCTGGACACAAGCCTAGATGAGGTCTATTGGCCCTGCAGTCACTCGAGAGCAATCCCCAGCTTTCCTTCGCAACTCGAATGGAAGATTGGACTTCCCTGGGCCAACACAAGAGGCATCCTGAATTCCCCGTCGTAACTCGAGAATCCTGCCGCGACTCGAGAAAATCCACGTGGTTCCCCCGTCATCGCAAGATGAAGCCCTTTCCCGCTACAGTGTCTCAGGAGAAGTCCCACGTTAGGTATTGGAGGTCGAAACGGTACTTGTCACCCTTGATGCGACCCACAAAGTGCCCCGACATCCCGGTCTCCCTCTAGAGGAACACTGAGGTTTTCCGG
>NW_011459972.1:0-528 GCF_000754665.1 Bison bison bison | reverse complement strand
AAACCAGCTCTCCAACAAATACTAAAGGATATTCTCTAGACAGGAAACACAAAAATGGTGTATAAATTCAAACCCAAAACAATAAAGTAAATGGCACTGGGATCATACTTATCAGTAATTACCTTAAACGTAAATGGGTTGAATGACCCCAACCAAAAGACAAAGACTGGCTGAATGGATACAAAAACAAGACCCCTACATATGTTGTCTACAGGAGACCTACCTCAAAACAGGGGACACATACAGACTGAAAGTGAAGGGCTGGAAAAAGATTTTCCATGCAAATAGGGACCAAAAGAAAGCAGGAGTAGCAATACTCATATCAGATAAAATAGACTTTAAAACAAAGGCTGTGAAAAGAGACAAAGAAGGTCACTACATAATGATTAAAGGATCAATCCAAGAAGAAGATATAACAATTATAAATATATATGCACCCAACACAGGAGCACCGCAGTATGTAAGACAAATGCTAACAAGTACGAAAGGAGAAATTAACAATAACACAATAATAGTGGGAGACTTTAA
>NW_011459971.1:0-531 GCF_000754665.1 Bison bison bison | reverse complement strand
GTTGATATGTTGCTGCACACTCAATGCAGTGGGCAGGGCCTGGATTGTCCACTGGGTCTCATGTGGAATGGAAAGAAGGGCTCCCCCCCTCACCCCCCCCCACACACACCACCCACCCCCCACTGTTGACAGCCTTGTGACGAGAAACGGTCCCCGAAACAAGAATCAGACAAACCAGAGAAGCCCAGATGATAGTCCTTGAGATGAAGAAACTAAGCAGCTGGTTGCGATGGCACCAAGGGGAAAGGTTGCTCTTTGTGTCTGCCCCTCTACTCCTTTCTTCCTGGACACCTTAGGGCTTCGTCAAGGAGATTTGAAATAAAGTGCACAAAAGTCATATGTGTTGAATCAAGATTTTGCATTTAACCATCTCTCAAAACGGAAGAGAGCTTCACCTGCACATGTTTCTTTCAAAAACGTCCATTGCTTTTCAATTCTAGGGTTTCTCTCTTGCCTTGTTCACTTAGCCTTAATAGTGAAAATCAACGAAAACTACATAAAGATTCAAAGATACCAACAAAGGACAGCTTC
>NW_011459970.1:0-522 GCF_000754665.1 Bison bison bison | reverse complement strand
CCTACTTTCTGCTTGTGCTTTCACCTAACCTCTGACTTTACGGGGGGCTCTCCCCACTACCTCTCTCTGAAAAAAGAGTTAGCTTACAGTTCCAGTTATAATTCCTGGGTGTGACAGTGTTTAACCTACAAACTCCTTTGGAAATCCTCTAGCCTGCCTGAATAGGTTTTTCCGGCCACATGTGATTGTTCAGAGCCTCCCAACTGTGAGAGGCAAGAGATGTTCTAAACTGTCTAAACACAGATTCTTTTGAGTAGTAAAAAGTTTGATTAGAAATTGTATTGGTGAATGGTTTTTCACTTGTTGGGCCATTGTTTGCTGCTAAGGTTCCATATCCCTTACCTGCTGTGTCCCTGGCAGTGTATTGATTAATATAATTGGTGTAAGTAGTAGCTTTAATGTTTGTAACCTGGGACCCTTGAGTTAATTCTTTTTCTTGTTATAGCCCACCACACCTTTGCTCTGTAGGAATGCAACTTCATCTAATGCTTTTTTGGAGGGTGGCTCCTTACCAACCACCTT
>NW_011459969.1:0-568 GCF_000754665.1 Bison bison bison | reverse complement strand
GCCCCTGGAGAGGAACATTGGCTTCTGGACCAAGCCCAGATGAGGTCTATTGGCCCTGCAGTCACTCGAGAGCAATCCCCAGCTTTCCTTCGCAACTCGAACGGAAGATTGGACTTCCCTGGGCCAACACAAGAGGCATCCCGGATTCCCCGTCGTAACTCGAGAATCCCGCCGCAACTCGAGAAAACCACGTGGTTCCCCCGTCATCGCAAGATGAAGCCCTTTCCCGCTACAGCGTCTCAGGAGAAGTCCCACGTTAGGAATTGGAGGTCGAAACGGTACTTCGGCACCCTTGATCTTGCGCCCCCACAAAGTTCCCCGGCATCCCGGTCTCCCTGGAGAGGAACACCGAGGTTTTCCGGCACCACTTCCTCTGAGCCCCTTCTACCCTCCTGATCTCGACAGGAGGGTCGACTCCCCTGCTTTGTCTGGAAGGGGTTCCCGACCTTCCGGTCGCACCTCAGGATGAGGCCGGTCTCACGACGACATTCCAGACGTGGCCTCGTGGGTGCTTCCACATTGCGAAGCACCCCGATTTCCCGGTCCCCTCTTGGTAAGAACCCGATGC
>NW_011459968.1:0-547 GCF_000754665.1 Bison bison bison | reverse complement strand
AGGCATGGAACTCCGCTTGCCTCTCGAGATGTCCCCGGGGAGACGAGGCCGCTGTCGAGCTGTATTTGGAACCGGGTTTTTTTCCGAACGATGCACGGAAAAACTGCCCCTTCGTGTGGACTTCATTAACAGGGTGGAGTTCGGAAAGGTGTCCGGGCATCGGGCCTTCTCAAGAGGCGACCCTCAAATCGGGGTCCTACGGAATGTGGAACCACCCACGAGGCCACGTCTGGAATGTCTTCGTGAGACCGGTCTCATCCTGAGGTGCGACCGGAAGGTCGGGAACCCCTTCCAGACAAAGCAGGGGAGTCGACCCTCCTGTCCAGATCAGGAGGGGAGAAAGGGCTCAGAGGAGGGGGTGCCGGAAAACCTCAGTGTTCCTCTCGAGGGAGACCGGGATTTCGGGGAACTTTGTGGGTCGCATCAAGGGTGCCAAGTGCCCTTTCGACCTCCAATTCCTAACGGGGGACTTCTCCTGAGACGCTGTAGCGGCAAAGGGCTTCATCTTGCGATGACGGGGGAGCCACGTGGTTTTTCTCGAGTTACG
>NW_011459967.1:0-511 GCF_000754665.1 Bison bison bison | reverse complement strand
GGTCGCATCAAGGGTGCCGAGTGCCCTTTCGACCTCCAATTCCTAACGGGGGACTTCTCCTGAGACGGTGTAGCGGCAAAGCGCTTCATCTTGCGATGACGGGGGAGCCACGTGGTTTTTCTCGAGTTACGGCGGGATTCTCGAGTTACGACGGGGAATTCAGGCTGCCTCTTGTGTTGGCCCAGGCAAGTCCAATCTTCCATTCGGGTTGCGAAGGAAAGCTGGGGATTGCTCTCGAGTGACTGCAGGGCCAATAGACCTCATCTAGGCTTGTGTCCAGAAGCGAATGTTCCTCTCCAGGGGCGACAGGGATCTCGGGGTTGCATTCCAGAAGCACCCGGGGAGACAGGCATTCATCTCGAGTGGAAGCAAAGAACCCCGCTTTGCTCTCGAATCGCGACGGGTATCTCTTGGAGCTCACTGGGTGGACCCAAGGGAGTCAAGCCTCCTGAGGCCTTTGGAGAGAGGTCGCGAGATTGGTCTCTAGGCCATGCAGGAGACGAAGGCCCTC
>NW_011459966.1:0-506 GCF_000754665.1 Bison bison bison | reverse complement strand
CTGGACAGAAGCCTAGATGAGGTCTATTGGCCCTGCAGTCACTCGAGAGCAATCCCCAGCTTTCCTTCGCAACTCGAATGGAAGATTGGACTTCCCTGGGCCAACACAAGAGGCATCCTGAATTCCCCGTCGTAATTCGAGAATCCTGCTACACCTCGAGAAAAACCACGTGGTTCCCCCGTCATCGCAAGATGTAGCCCTGTGCCGCTACAGCGTCTCAGGAGAAGTCCCACTTTAGGAATTGGAGTTCGAAACGGTACTTGGCACCCTTGATGCGACCCACAAAGTGCCCCGACATCCCGGTCTCCCTCGAGAGGAACACCGAAGTTTTCCGGCACCACTTCCTCTGAGCCTCTTGTACCCTCCTGACCTGGACAGGAGGGTCGACTCCTCTGCTTTGTCTGGAAGGGGTTCCCGACCTTCCGGTCGCACCTCAGGATGAGGCCGGTCTCACGACGACATTCCAGACGTGGCCTCGTGGGTGGTTCCACATTCCGAAGGACCCC
>NW_011459965.1:0-502 GCF_000754665.1 Bison bison bison | reverse complement strand
TCTCCCCGGGGACACCTCGAGAGGCAAGCGGAGTTCCATGCCTCAACCCAAGACGAGGCCTGACTCTCCTGTCCCCAGTCTGCAGGGACCCTGCGATCGGAGTCCGATATCAGAGGAACCCGGAGGTTCCTGCCTCAACTGGAGATGAGGCCCTCTTCCAATGCACCAAACCCAGGGGAGTCCCGAGAGGCCCCTCCCACCTCCAGTTTCCCTGACTTCTCAGAGCCACCATGAGTAGCCCCCTGAGGTCACCTGCACAAAGCGAGGGAAGCCAGGGTTTCCCGCCTCAACCCGAGAAAGACCTCGAGAGACCTTCTTCAACACGTCTCGAGGCCAGATTCCCCTACCATGACTCGAGAGCCATGACGCGCTCCCCCTCGCCACTCGCATGGAGACCCGACTTCCCTGGCGCCCCACGAGAGGCTCACTGACCTCGCCGTCCTACCTCGTGAGAAACCGCACCCTGGGGCCGCCGCTCGAGAACCACCCCGAGACTCCCCCG
>NW_011459964.1:0-501 GCF_000754665.1 Bison bison bison | reverse complement strand
GAATTCCCCGCCGCAACTCGAGAAAAACCACGTGGTTCCCCCGTCATCGCAAGATGAAGCCCTTTCCCGCTACAGCGTCTCAGGAGATGTCCCACCTGAGGGACTGGAGGTCGAAGCGGTACTTGGCACCCTTGATGCGCCCCCACCAAGTTCCCCGGCATCCCGATCTCCCTGGAGAGGAACACCGTGGTTTTCCGGCACCACTTCCTCTGAGCCCCTTCTACCCTCCTGATCTCCACAGGAGGGTCGACTCCCCTGCTTGGTCTGGAAGGGGTTCCCGACCTTCCGGTCGCACCTCAGGATGAGGCCGGTCTCACGACGACATTCCAGACGTGGCCTCGTGGCTGCTTCCACGTTGCGAAGCACCCCGATTTCCCGTTCCCCTGTTGGTAAGAACACGATGCCCGGACACCTCTCCGAACTCCACCCTGTAAATGAAGTCAACACGAAGGGGCAGTGACTCACCCGTGCGTCGTCCGGAAAAACCCCCAGGTTCCAAAT
>NW_011459963.1:0-507 GCF_000754665.1 Bison bison bison | reverse complement strand
CACCCGGGGAGACAGGCATTCATCTCGAGTGGAAGCAAGAACCCCGCTCTGCTCTCGAGTCGCGACGGGTCTCTCTTGGAGCTCACTGGGTGGACTAAAGGGAGTGAAGCCTCCTGAGGCGTTTGGAGAGAGGTCGCGAGGTTGGCCTCTAGGCCATGCAGGAGACGAAGGCCCTCATCTCCGCGATGACGGGGGAGTCTCGGGGTGGTTCTCGAGCGGCGGCCCCAGGGTGCGGTTTCTCACGAGGTACGACGGCGAGGTCAGTGAGCCTCTCTGGGGCGCCAGGGAAGTCGGGTCTCCATGCGAGTGGCAGGGGGAGCGCGTCATTGCTCTCGAGTCATGGGAGGGGAACCTGGCCTCGAGACGCGTGGAAGAAGGTCTCTCGAGGTCTTTCTCGGGTTGAGGCAGGAAACCCTGGCTTCCCTCGACTTGTGCAGGTGACCTCAGGGGGCTTCTCATGGTGGCTCTGAGAAGTCAGGGAAACTGGAGGTGGGGGGGGGGCCTCTC
>NW_011459962.1:0-575 GCF_000754665.1 Bison bison bison | reverse complement strand
GACACATACATCAATCCAGACAGACAAGACAAGACATCTTCCAGTTTTCCGCCTGAGATGGAAAAGATTTCTTTGAGCCGTTTTTTCTGGGGGAGTGGGGGGTGGGGCTGGCGGCCAGGCAGGCTTTGGGAAGGAGCTCATGGTTTGGAATTGCATATGAAAAGAACCAGCTTTCCGGGTTCCAAGGAATCAAGTTTCCTTGAAACCAACTTTGTCCGGTTCTATAGAATATCATGGCCCTCCTAGGTCAGGTCATCTTTCCTTTCCGTAGTCCTCGTTGGATCCCTGAATTCTAGACAGCTTGGATTGCCTCTGTGGGCTGGATGGATTGTCCTCCCGTTTCACCGGGCGGCGGGAGCGAGGTCCCAGAGGCTCTCCTGGAACCGGGCGTGGGGGCGGGGCTCACCGGGAGCCCGTGGTGAAGGTGGGCAGCGCACCGGGAGCGCGCCCGGGGCGGGGCGAAGCCGGGCGGCGCGGGTCGGGAACCGGGTCGTGGCGGGGATGGGGGGCGGTCCCAGTTGTGCTCCGGGGATCCCCACTGCGGCTGGGAAGGCACCGGGAGCATGGCAGGGGCG
>NW_011459961.1:0-500 GCF_000754665.1 Bison bison bison | reverse complement strand
AAAGCAATTGAACATCTCCTTGTCTTGAATGGTATTTTGTTAAACTATGTAACAGAACGCCCTATGACTTCAAGTCTTTAAAGTTATTTACTCAACTTCTTTATCAGTCACATAATGGAGCATCCAGGATTGAAAAGTATTCCACTTATGGATGAACTGCTGTTCATATTAGGTCTGGTGTAATTTGATATGACCAATTATGTCTTCTAAAAGTTATTTCTACAAAGAACTAAGAGTTATTTGACAAAGTTAACAGTAATTTATTATTAAAGAAATGACTTGATTAATTGCAAGTCTATTAGGAATTAATTTCTGTAACTTGGTCTATTGACCTATTTTGTCTCCTAGGTAAATTTCCTACTAAATATTGTTTTAGATTGCATAACTTCTCTTTTTTTAAGCATTGATTTGCCCAGAAGCTATTCCAGTCAGCTTTAAAATCATAGGAGGACAGTGAAGACAGGACTATTTGTGAATAACATTTCCCACCATGTTCTTAC
>NW_011459960.1:0-578 GCF_000754665.1 Bison bison bison | reverse complement strand
CGCAAACTTTTAAAAAAATGTATCCACCACTTTCTGATTTGGGGCGATAGCCACCGCCTCCGTTTGCGCCTTCCAGGGCCCAAGAGTTTCCCACTTTGCCCCCAAAGCCTCTCAAAGTGTTGCCTAAGCCTGAAAAAGATAAAAAGTTTTTTAAACAGTGGAGCTTTTAAAACAGACTGCATGCACAATATGCAGAGCGTGCTCCTTGGAGAAAACCCCCTCAGGGGGGTCTCACCCAGGCTAAGAGAAAAGCCAAACGGTAAGGGGATTTAGCAACAATATTAACCCTTGACGAGGTTACTCCAATTCCAACGGGAGTGGCTGGCCCCCTACCTGAGGACATTGTAAGATTTGTCTTGGGGCGTAGCTCGCTTTCTTTTCAAGGAATTTGGGTGGTGTATGGGGTAGTAGATTCTGATTATATTGGAGAAATTAAAGTTTTGATCTCGCTGCCTACCAAAACTGTGCAAATTAATAAAGGTCAAAGAGTAACACAGTTTTTGCTTTTACCTTACTATTAGACAAGAAAAACCTCGACTTCTCAAGCTAAGAGACACAGAGCATTTAGATTTAGTGAT
>NW_011459959.1:0-526 GCF_000754665.1 Bison bison bison | reverse complement strand
AGCGAGGTGGTGAGAGTATTGAATTTTCCCCTCTTGCCACATACTAAGACCTACTATCAGGTGATAGAAAAGACTAGCCAGAACTACCACCCATGCTTCTGCCACCACAAGCTAGAAGATGATCGCATTAGCACCATATCATTTCTGCCTGTGATTGCTGGCTTCTCAGAAAAACTGACACCACCAGGGTTCCAAAACTCCAAGCACCTGTAAAATGTGATGGTTTTTTCAAAGATCTGCTTCACTAGCTGACCGTCTGGCAGGAGAAAAAGAAGTCTCTGTTTTGAGTAAGGCACTCCATAAATTTCAATTATTATAGGAAATATATATTTTTAAAATATAGTGACAGTTTAACTGTGTTAACATAGGTAGCTAAAACTGACTTTAAAATTGAGATAATATGCTGCTGAAATATTTTTCTATTCTTCTCAAGTTGAGAAGAGCTGGATATTAAGACATTTTAAGTGTAACAAATTTAAGTTTTAAGTTCCCCTAGCAACTTGGAACCAGAGACAAATCCTGAAGC
>NW_011459958.1:0-512 GCF_000754665.1 Bison bison bison | reverse complement strand
CATTCCACTCTGGACAAAGGTCATGAGAAGGAGGCTCGGCATACGCAAATGCGGGATCGAGCCTCAGGAGTCCACCCGGATATTCTCGAGCATCTCCCCCCAAAAAAACCGGAGTCTGCCTACTGTATTGCTTTGTGCTCTCACCTCTGATTTCACTGGGGGCTGTCCCCCACACCATCTCGCTCTCTCTGTCAAAGAGTTAACTTACAGATCCAATTCATAAGTTCCTTGTCATCTTCCCTTTAACTTCCAGCTGAGTCTCCATCTGGAGCGCGGAACCCACCACGCTTACTAATTATGCCTGGGCTGCTAAGACCCACTCGAGAAGGTGTCTAGGGTGAGGCACCTTTCGCTATTCGAGAGGGCGCCTGCGGCCTACGTAAGTGGTGCAAACTTCTTGTCTTGAAGTTTGATTGGTCTTCCGCGTAAACCAAGCTACTCAGTCTCTTTTCTCCACCGAAGTTTCCTACTGAGCTCTCCTCATACTATTATTCTTGACATCTCTGATTAGC
>NW_011459957.1:0-512 GCF_000754665.1 Bison bison bison | reverse complement strand
TCGCCCCTGGAGAGGAACATTGGCTTCTGGACACAAGCCTAGATGAGGTCTATTGGCCCTGCAGTCACTCGAGAGCAATCCCCAGCTTCCCTTCGCAACTTGAATGGAAGATTGGACTTCCCTGGGCCAACACAAGAGGCATCCCGAATAACTCGTCGTAACTCGAGAATCCCGCCGCAACTCGAGAAAAACCACGTGGTTCCCCCGTCATCGCAAGATGAAGCCCTTTCCCCGCTACAGCGTCTCACCGAGAAGTCCCACGTTACGGAATTGGAGGTCGAAACGGTACCTTGGCACCCCGTTGACTGCGCCCCCACCAAGTTACCCCGGCATCCCGGTCTCCCTGGAGAGGAACATCGAGGTTTTCCGGCACCACTTCCTCTGAGCCCCTTCTACCCTCCTGATCTCCACAGGAGGGTCGACTCCCCTGCTTTGTCTGGAAGGGGTTCCCGACCTTCCGGTCGCACCTCAGGATGAGGCCGGTCTCACGACGACATTCCAGACGTGGCCTC
>NW_011459956.1:0-517 GCF_000754665.1 Bison bison bison | reverse complement strand
TACACACACCACACACACCACACATACACACATAATACACACAACACACACAACACACATATAACACACATAACACATATAACACACACAACACACACACACACATAACACACATACCATAAGAGCCATAAGAGAAGACAAAGGGCCAGAAGAGGTCAGAGAGGGAGCGGTTATTTGAGCTCAGAAGAATTCTGGAAAACTGAATAAAACCTAAGCATCTGAGACGGACCTTAAGAGAAAGGACAGTAGCATCTGGAGACAGAGGTAGATATAGGATGTTTCAGGCAGAAATAATGAACCACAGGAAGAAGAGAAACAGCATTAAAAAGGAAGAGAGGAGACTCAGAAAAGAGGAATTTGGTGCAGTTATTGAAGGATTTCCAAGCTTAATGTCTCCAGGTTTCCCACAAATTAAGATAAACCAAAAACAAGCTCCTAATAAAAAAAAAATCACCAAGTCCCCCGGCATCCCCAAACCACCACTGGTTAGTCAACAGAAACAGATTTCCATGAGCAA
>NW_011459955.1:0-509 GCF_000754665.1 Bison bison bison | reverse complement strand
TTCCCAGTTCACGGGACTCTGACATTCCCTGAGGTCAAAGTTTTCTTGTATTGGAAGCAGTTGGGTTTGCAAGGGCTGCCTTGTCTTGAGACCATTGAAATAAGAACTCAGAACTTGAGCACTATTATCAAAAATCACAAGGCTCACACTGACACTGACATCAATCCAGACAGACAAGACAAGACTATCTTCCAGGTTTCCGCCTGAGATGGAAAAGATTTCTTTGAGCCGTTTTTTCTGGGGAGTGGGGGGTGGGCTGGCGGCCAGGCAGGCTTTTGGGAAGGTAGCTCCTAGGTTTGGAAATTGACTATATGAAAAGAACCAGCTTTCCGGGTTCCAAGGAATCAAGTTTCCTTGGAAACCAACTTTGTCCGGTTCTATAGAATATCATGGCCCTCCTAGGTCAGGTCATCTTTCCTTTCCGTAGTCCTCGTTGGATCCCTGAATTCTAGACAGCTTGGATTGCCTCTGTGGGCTGGATGGATTGCCCTCCCGTTTCACCGGGCGGC
>NW_011459954.1:0-508 GCF_000754665.1 Bison bison bison | reverse complement strand
GGCAAAGAGTCGGACACGACTGAGCAACTGAACCGAACTGAACTGGAGGAGGCAGGGAGACTAGAGGGCGGTTGTTCAATGGTCCAGGTGAACAAACAAGAGAGCCTCAGAGGAGGCAACAGCAGTGTCGGGCATGGAGCCTGGGGAAGCGCCTGCAATGCTGGAGTTGGAACTGCCTTCGGACATCCCTCATGTCTGTGCCCTCCAGAGCCCCTTCCTGTATGTCGGAGCTCACCTCTGACAGTCTACCCACAGAAGTCTTCCCTTCTCTCGGGTACCGAGCCCCACTGACTTTGGGGTCTACTGAAGAGCTTTTCGGAGAAGGTGATGGCACCCTACTCCAGGTTACGTACTTAGCCTGGGAAAATTCGTCATGGGTGGAGGGAGTCTGGTGGGCTGCATTCCATGGGGTCGCGAAGAGTCAGACACGACTGAGCAACTTCACTTTCACGCATTGGAGAAGGAAATGGCAACCCACTCCAGTGTTCTTGCCTGGAGAATCCCAGGG
>NW_011459953.1:0-532 GCF_000754665.1 Bison bison bison | reverse complement strand
AGAGGAACCCTGAGGTTCCTGCCTCAGCCTGGAGATGAGGCCCTCTTCCAATGCACCAAACCCACTGGAGTCCCCGACGAGGCCCCTCCCACCTCCAGTTTCCCTGACTTCTCAGAGCCACCATGAGAAGCCCCCTGAGGTCACCTGCACAAGTCGAGGGAAGCCAGGGTTTCCTGCCTCAACCCGAGAAAGACCTCGAGAGACCTTCTTCAACACGTCTCGAGGCCAGGTTCCCCTACCATGACTCGAGAGCAATGACGCGCTCCCCCTCGCCACTCGCATGGAGACCCGACTTCCCTGGCGCCCCACGAGAGGCTCACTGACCTCGCCGTCGTACCTCGTGAGAAACCGCACCCTGGGGCCGCCGCTCGAGAACCACCCCGAGACTCCCCCGTCATCGCGGAGATGAGGGCCTTCGTCTCCTGCATGGCCTAGAGGCCAACCTCGCGACCTCTCTCCAAACGCCTCAGGAGGCTTGACTCCCTTTAGTCCACCCAGTGAGCTCCAAGAGATACGCGTCGTGACTCGAGAG
>NW_011459952.1:0-568 GCF_000754665.1 Bison bison bison | reverse complement strand
AAGCATGCAGCTGAGCAAGCGCTAATCCCTTGATTCAGCAGACCCTGATCACGTGACTGAGCAGGCCCTGATCACGTGGCTGAGCATGCACTGATCACGTGACTGAGAGGCACTGATCACGTGACTGAGAGGCACTGATCACGTGACTGAGCATGCACTGATCACGTGACTGAGAGGCACTGATCACGTGACTGAGAGGCGCTGATCACGTGGCTATCATGCACTGATCACGTGCTTCAGGAGGCAATAATCAAAGAGCTGAGCAGGCACTAATCACTTGGCTAAGAGGGCACTATTCACGGAGAGGAGCAGGAAATCGCCAAGGAGCTGAGCAAAGTGTAATGAAGTGATTTAGCATACTCTAAACACGTGACGCAGCAGGCTCTACACCCGTGACTGAGCTGACACAATTTGGGCAGCTCAGCAGACACCAATGGTGCAGCTCAGCAGACACAAATGGTGCAGCTCAGCAGACACCAATCATGCAGCTCAGCAGGCAATACTCATGGAGCTGAGCAGGCAGGAATCACACAGCTCAGCAGGCAAAGATCAAGGAGCTGAGCAGGCA
>NW_011459951.1:0-532 GCF_000754665.1 Bison bison bison | reverse complement strand
AAGTGAACACCGAGACCCCGGGCACACTCCAGGCCCCGCTTTTCCCCAGGAGGCTGCATCACGCACACGGCCGAGAGGAACTCGTTCCTCGTCGGAACTCGCTCCTCGTCGGAACTCTTGGTGCGTCACACAGGGCGTGCCGCACACAGCGTGTGCCTGGGCGTCTGCAGGCATGTGCGTCAGAGCCGACCTACCGCCACAGCCCCAGAGACGGCCGCGGCTTCTTGTTCTTCCCCTTGGTGGCTCTGGCCCTCCCGCTGGCACAAGGGCCGTTGCCGACGTTCTTCGGCCCCGGAGGCGGGGTGTCCGCGCTGGGACGGTCGAGCCGCTCGTGCTCCTGTTGGGGCGGCGTGCGGTTTCTCCCTCCTCCGTGTTTGGACTGGTGAATCACGACTGCGCCGGCAGGCAGGGCACACTGGACCTTCCGCAGCTCCAAGGCCGGCTTCGGTCGGCTGTGTTCTTGCAGGCGTCTCCACTGCTCTAAGCTCATCCCTTCGACCTCTGTGTCCCCCGGGGACTCCTCCGACCCAGG
>NW_011459950.1:0-513 GCF_000754665.1 Bison bison bison | reverse complement strand
AATCCTAACGTGGGTCTTCTCCTGAGACGCTGTCGCGGGAAAGGGCTTCATCTTGCGATGACGGGATGCCTACGTGGTTTTTCTCGAGTTACGGCGGGATTCTCGAGTTAGGACGGGGAATTCAGGCTGCCTATTGTGTTGGTCCAGGCAAGTCCAATCTTCCATTCGAGTTGCGAAGGAAAGCTGGGGATTGCTCTCCAGTGACTCTAGGGCCAATAGACCTCATCTAGGCTTGTGTACAGAAGCCAATGTTGCTCTCCAGGGGCGATAGGGATCTCGGGGTTGCATTCCAGTCGCACCCGGGGAGACAGGCATTCATCTCGAGTGGAAGCAAAGAACCCCGCTCTGCTCTCGAATCGCGACGGGTATCTCTTGGAGCTCACTGGGTGGACTCAAGGGAGTCAAGCCTCCTGAGGCGTTTGGAGAGAGGTGGCGAGATTGGTCTCTAGGCCATGCAGGAGACGAAGGCCCTCATCTCTCGATGACGGGGGAATCTCGGGGTTGTTCTCGATC
>NW_011459949.1:0-534 GCF_000754665.1 Bison bison bison | reverse complement strand
GACGAAGGCCCTCAAGTCGCGATGACGGGGGAGGCTCGGGGTTGTTCGTCCAGCGGGGCCCCAGTGTGCGGTTTCTCACGAGGTACGACGGCGAGGTCAGTGAGCCTCTCGTGGGGCGGCCAGGGAAGTCGGGTCTCCATGCGAGTGGCGATGGGGAGCGTGTCATTGTTCTCGAGTCATGGGAGGGGAATCTGGCCTCGAGACGTGTTGAAGAAGGTGTCTCGAGGTCCTTCTCGGGTTGAGGCAGGAAACCCTGGCTTCCCTCGACTTGTGCAGGTGACCTCAGGGGGCTTCTCATGGTGGCTCTGAGAAGTCAGGGAAACTGGAGGTGGGAGGGGCCTCTCGGGACTCCACGGGGTTTGGTGCATTGGAAGAGGGCCTCATCTCCAGCTGAGGCAGGAACCTCAGGCTTCCTCTGATTTCAGACTCCGATCGCAGGGTCCCTGCAGACTGGGGACAGGAGAGTCAGGCCTCGTCTTGGGTTGAGGCATGGAACTCCGCTTGCCTCTCGAGGTGTCCCCGGGGAGAGAGGCC
>NW_011459948.1:0-526 GCF_000754665.1 Bison bison bison | reverse complement strand
CTACGAAGAACATCCATGCAAAGGACAAGCCTGCACAGCTCTGTGCACATCTGCCCCCTCCCCCCCCTCACAGCCAGCAGCATTTCCAAGTGACCTCCTAAGGCCTTCGCCAAACTACAGGGGCACCTCTGGGCTTCCTGTTTCCCTACATTTTTCGGAAATCTTTTCTAAAAAAAAAGAAAAACTAAAAAACAATTAAAAAAAAAAACCCCCGCACATTTCTTCGTACAATGCCACAGTGGAAGGAACACAGGCCTTCAATATTAAGACCTAAATTTGCAAAAAACTTGGAGCTTGGTTTTTTGTTTGTTTTGTTTGTTTTGTTTGAATCAAACCACCACATCATTTACAATTTTTACACGTTCTAATTATTCGGTTCCAAAACACCAAACTTGTACTGCACACGGTCCCCATGGAAAGGCCCCCTCAGCAGGACAGCCACAGATGCTGCCATGAAAGGGCAGCAGGGTGCCCTCCTCCCTTGTTTTCTGCCTGGGCGGCCACCGGGTTTTGAAACCCATGCACC
>NW_011459947.1:0-515 GCF_000754665.1 Bison bison bison | reverse complement strand
ACAAAAATTATAAATATATATATATATGAAGTTTGCTTTAAAAAAAAATAGGGTCTTCTTCTTTTTTCTTTTTGCAAAGTAATCGGTTATAAAAGTGGAAATTAAAGGAATGATAGAGGACTTAAAAATTTTTTTTAATTAAAAAAAATAATTAAAAAGAAAAAGAAAGAATGATCGTACAAATAGTAAAAATATATCTAGGACTTTCTCCGGTTTTGTTGTGAGTATTGTGGGTTCAGTTCATTTTGGGCTAGTTCCTTGGTCCGACTTATATTTCTCAAGATCTATAGGCCCCTTCCTATGTAGATGGTAGTAACCACAGGGTCTTAATCTATTGCCTGTAGCTTCCAAGGCGGTTCCCTCTGTTATAGCTTCTTCTGTTTGCTGGTCTCTTCAGTGTCTGGTTTCCGCCCTGACACAAAGGGGACGGTGGAGGACACTTTTATTTTTTTTTTTAGGCTCACTTGTTCAGTCGCGCTGAGGGGAGGTAGGGAGGGATGCTGCAAACAAATAAC
>NW_011459946.1:0-527 GCF_000754665.1 Bison bison bison | reverse complement strand
TACATATGTTGTCTACAAGAGACCCACCTCAAACAGGGGACACATACAGACTGAAAGTGAAGGCTGGAAAAAGATTTTCCATGCAAATAGGGACCAAAAGAAAGCAGAAGTCACAATACTCGTATCAGATAAATTAGACTTTAAAACAAAGGCTGTGAAAAGAGACAAAGAAGGTCACTACATAATGATCAAAGGATCAATCCAAGAAGAAGATATAACAATTATAAATATATATGCACCCAACATGGGAGCACCGCAGTATGTAAGACAAATGCTAACAAGTATGAAAGGAGAAATTAACAATAACACAATAATAGTGAGAGACTTTAATACCCCACTCACACCTATGGATAGATCAACTAAACAGAAAATTAACAAGGAAACACAAACTTTAAACGATACAATAGACCAGTTAGACCTAATTGATAGCTATAGGACATTTCATCCCAAAAAAAAAAAGACTGCTCACTATGGCAATTATTGAAGCTGACTTAGGGTGACATAGAGGCTTATTTCCCTTTACCCTT
>NW_011459945.1:0-546 GCF_000754665.1 Bison bison bison | reverse complement strand
CCCCGTCATGCCAAGATGAAGCCCTGTCACGCTACAGCGTCTCAGGAGAAGTCCCACGTTAGGAATTGGAGGTCGAAACGGTACTTGGCACCCTTGATGCGCCCCCACGAAGTTCCCCGGCATCCCGGTCTCCCTGGAGAGGAACACCGAGGTTTTTTCCGGCACCACTTCCTCTGAGCCCTTCTACCCGTCTGATCTCGACAGGAGGGTCGACTCCCCTGCTTTGTCTGGAAGGGGTTCCCGACCTTCCGGTCGCACCTCAGGATGAGGCCGGTCTCACGACGACATTCCAGACGTGGCCTCGTGTGTGCTTCCAGACTGCGAAGCACCCCGATTTCCCGGTCCCCTCTTGGTAAGAACCCGATGCCCGGACACCTCTCCGAACTCCACCCTGTGAATGAAGTCAACACGAAGGGGCAGTGAATCGCCCGTGCATCGTCCGGAAAAAACCCCCAGGTTCCAAATACAGCTCGACAAGTGGCCTCTCTCCCCGGGGACACCTCGAGAGGCAAGCGGAGTTCCACGCCTCAACCCAAGACGAGGCCT
>NW_011459944.1:0-531 GCF_000754665.1 Bison bison bison | reverse complement strand
GGGTTGAGGCGTGGAACTCCGCTTGCCTCTCGAGGTGTCCCCGGGGAGAGAGGCCACTTGTCGAGCTGTATGTGGAACCTGGGGTTTTTTCCGGACGATGCACGGGCGAGTCACTGCCCCTTCGTGTTGACTTCATTCACAGGGTGGAGTTCGGAGAGGTGTCCGGGCATCGGGTTCTTACCAAGAGGGGACCGGGAAATCGGGGTGCTTCGCAATGTGGAAGCACCCACGAGGCCACGTCTGGAATGTCGTCGTGTAGACCGGCCTCATACCTGAGGTGCGACCGGAAGGTCGGGAACCCCTTCCAGACAAAGCAGGGGAGTCGAAACTCCTTTCGAGATCAGGAGGGTAGAAGGGGCTCAGAGGAAGTGGTGCCGGAAAACCTCGGTGTTCCTCTCCAGGGAGACCGGGATGCCGGGGAACTTCGGGGGAGCGCATCAAGGGTGCCAAGTACCGTTTTGACCTCCAATTCCTAACGTGGGACTTCTCCTGAGACGCTGTAGCGGGAAAGGGCTTCATCTTGCGATGACG
>NW_011459943.1:0-581 GCF_000754665.1 Bison bison bison | reverse complement strand
TACCATGACTCGAGAGCAATGACGCGCTCCCCCTCGCCACTCGCATGGAGACCCGACTTCCCTGGCGCCCCACGAGAGGCTCACTGACCTCGCCGTCGTACCTCGTGAGAAACCGCACCCTGGGGCCGCCGCTCGAGAACCCCCCCGAGACCCCCCCGTCATCACGGAGATGAGGGCCTTCGTCTCCTGCATGGCCTAGAGGCCAACCTCGCGACCTCTCTCCAAACGCCTCAGGAGGCTTGACTCCCTTTAGTCCACCCAGTGAGCTCCAAGAGATACCCGTCGCGACTCGAGAGCAGAGCGGGGTTCTTTGCTTCCACTCGAGATGAATGCCTGTCTCCCCGGGTGCGTCTGGAATGCAACCCCGAGATCCCGGTCGCCCCTGGAGAGGAAAATTGGCTTCTGGACACAAGCCCAGATGAGGTCTCTTGGCCCTGCAGTCACTCGAGAGCAATCCTCAGCTTTCCTTCCCAACTCGAATGGAAGATTGGACTTCCCTGGGCCAACACAAGAGGCATCCCGAATTCCCCGTGGTAACTCGAGAATCCCGCCGCAACTCGAGAAAAACCACGAGGTTCCCC
>NW_011459942.1:0-554 GCF_000754665.1 Bison bison bison | reverse complement strand
AGGAACATTTGGCTTCTGGACACAAGCCTAGATGAGGTCTATTGGCCCTGCAGTCACTCGAGAGCAATCCGCAGCTTTCCTCCGCAACTCGAATGGAAGATTGGACTTCCCTGGGCCAACACAAGAGGCATCCTGAATTCCCCGTCGTAACTCGAGAATCCCGCCGCAACTCGAGAAAAACCACGTGGTTCCCCCGTCATCGCAAGATGAAGCCCTTTCCCGCTAGAGCGTCTCAGGAGAAGTCCCACGTTAGGAATTGGACGTCGAAACGGTACTTGGCACCCTTGATGCGCCCCACCAAGTTCCCCGGCATCCCGGTCTCCCTGGAGAGGAGCACCGAGGTTTTCCGGCACCACTTCCTCTGAGCCCCTTCTACCCTCCTGATCTCGACAGGAGGGTCGACTCGCCTGCATTGTCTGGAAGGGGTTCCCGACCTTCCGGTCGCACCTCAGGATGAGGCCGGTCTCACGAAGACATTCCAGACGTGGCCTCGTGGGTGGTTCCACATTCCGTAGGACCCCGATTTCCCGGTCCCCTCTTGAGAAGAACCCGAT
>NW_011459941.1:0-509 GCF_000754665.1 Bison bison bison | reverse complement strand
GCTTTGTGATGACCTAGATGGATGGGATGGGGGGCGAGTGGGAGGGAGGTCCAAGTGGGACAGGGTATTTGTGTAGTAGAGCTGATTCCCTTTGTTGTACAGCAGAAACTAACACGGCATTGTGAAGCAATTATACCCTCCCCCAGCCACCCAACCCCCACCAAAGGTGAATAGGGCAAAGGTCCATGTTTCAGGACTGCTCCTCTTTTCTCCAGAAAGGAAAAACTTTCCCCCGAGCTCTCAGATGATTTCTTCTTGTACTTCATTGGCCAGAACGGGGCTACATGGCCCCTCATCTGTGAGGGAAGTTGGCAGAGTCTTTTCCAGCTTCTGTAGTAGTGGTTAAAGGAGAACAGGTTGAGATGCTTTGGGGTCGGCCAGCAGACAGGTGTGCCACACTGGCCCCCAATGATGTTAGGATGTCACCAGCGGTTGAGCGCTATGCACAGAGCCTGACCCAGAGCCTGGATTTGATCATTGTTAGTTATTATTCTGCAAGAACCTATTCT
>NW_011459940.1:0-520 GCF_000754665.1 Bison bison bison | reverse complement strand
CTGAAGAATTCAGCCAGAAGGTAAGAGAAAGAACGACATGGTGAGACCAAGTTTCGGTGAACCTGGCCCGCTACTTTATTTTTCAAAGTAGTTTTTATACCTTAAGTTATGCATACAGGATAATGGGGGAAGGGGTAGAGTCTTGCAGCAAACCAGGCTTTCTTCCTGCAAACTTACTATATGCAAAATCTTAGGTGATTTGCATCATCTTCTGGCCCGGAGGCCTGTTAACATTTTAAGACCTTTTCTTCAGAAAACTTATTTTTCTCTAAAGGTGGTTGGTCAGGAGCCACCCTCCAAAAAAGGATTAGATAAAGTTGCATTCCTACAGAGCAAAGGTGTTTTGGGCTATAACAAGAAAAAGAATTAACTCAAGGGTCCCAGGTTACAAACATTAAAGCTACTACTTACACCAATTATATTAATCAATACACTGCCAGGGACACAGCAGGTAAGGGATATGGAAACTGAGCAGCAAACAATGGCCCAACAAGTGAAAAACCATTCACCAATACAATTT
>NW_011459939.1:0-507 GCF_000754665.1 Bison bison bison | reverse complement strand
GAGCCGGTCATTACTCTCGAGTCATGTAGGGGAACCTGGCCTCGAGACGTGTTGAAGAAGGTCTCTCGAGGTCTTTCTCGGGTTGAGGCAGGAAACCCTGGCTTCCCTCGACTTGTGCAGGTGACCTCAGGGGGCTTCTCATGGTGGCTCTGAGAAGTCAGGGAAACTGGAGGTGGGGGGGGTGGGCCTCTCGGTACTCCACGGGGTTTGGTGCATTTGAAGAGGGCCTCATCTCCAGTTGAGGCAGGAACCTCAGGGTTCCTCTGATTTCAGACTCCGATCACAGGGTCCCTGCAGACTGGGGACAGGAGAGTCAGGCCTCGTCTTGGGTTGAGGCATGGAACTCCGCTTGCCTCTCGAGGTGTCCCCGGGGGAGAGGCCACTTGTCGAGCGGTATTTGGAACCTGGGGTTCTTTTCCAGACGATGCACGGGCGAGTCACTGCCCCTTCGTGTTGACTTCATTCACAGGGTGGAGTTCGGAGAGGTGTCCGGGCATCGGGTTCTTA
>NW_011459938.1:4436-5265 GCF_000754665.1 Bison bison bison | reverse complement strand
TCCTGACCATTTCAAGACTTGTTTCAATAGGCCCTGATTGTCATGCTCACAAGGACCTGATTCTCATCCTCTACACCCTAACTGTCTTCCTCTCTAGGCACTGATTCTGTTCCTCACTGGTTCTGCTCCTGGCCCACTCTATGGCTTGAATCTGGTCCTTTCTACATCCTGAATCTGGTCCTCAGTCTGACTCTGGTCTTCTGACAGCCCAACTCTTTGCCTCACCGTTGCCTGGCATTTTGCTTCACTGGGTCTGACTTTGGTCCTCACGCCACCCTGACTCTTTGCTTCACTGGGAACTGACACTGGTCCTCAGTGGGCCCTGATGCTGGACATCACTGCAGCCTTAATATGGCCCTCAGTTTTGAACTGTGGTGTTGGAGAAGACTCTTGAGAGTCCCTTGGACTGCAAGGAGATCCAACCAGTCCATCCTAAAGGAGATCAAGCCTGGGTGTTCATTGGAAGGACTGATGCTAAAGCTGAAACTCCAATACTTTGGCCACCTCATGCAAAGAGTTGACTCATTGGAAAAGACTCTGATGCTGGGAGGGATTGGGGGCAGGAGGAGAAGGGGACGACAGAGGATGAGATGGCTGTATTGGCATCACCAACTCGATGGACATGAGTTTGAGTGAACTCTGGGAGTTGGTGATGGACAGAGGCCTGGCGTGCTGTGATTCATGGGGTCGCAAAGAGTTGGACATGACTGAGTGACTGAACTGAACTGAACTGATGTCCTGATTCAGGTCCTCATTACAGTTTGAGTCTCATCCCACTAGGGCCTGACTGTTGTCTGGCCTACATTCTGCCACTCGTCCTAACTATATC
>NW_011459938.1:0-429 GCF_000754665.1 Bison bison bison | reverse complement strand
AATCAAATCCCTTATGATTATACAGTGGAAGTGAGAAATATATTTAAGGGCCTAGATCTGATAGATAGAGTGCCTGATGAACTATGGACGGACGTTCGTGACATTGTACAGTGCCGGGGACCAGCCCCGGCTGATCCAGGGTATTCGAAGGAGAGACGGCGTAGGCGAAGATCAGGAAACAATTGCTTAATTAAACGTTAATTAAGGATATAAAGAGTAATAGAATGAGGATAGCTCAGTAAAATTCAGTGAAGAAAAGAGGCTGAAATAAGGATAGCTCAGTGAGGAAATTCAGTGGAGAAAAGAGGCTGAATAATTCAGCCAGAAGGTAAGAGAAAGAACGACAATGGTGAGACCAAAGTTTCGGTGAACAAGGCCCGCACTTTATTTTCCAAAGTAGTTTTTATACCTTAAGTTATGCATAGAGGA
>NW_011459937.1:0-515 GCF_000754665.1 Bison bison bison | reverse complement strand
AGTATGGAAATACAAAAAACCTACGAATAGCCAAGCAGTCTTGAGAAAGAAGAATGGAACTGGAGGAATCAACCTGCCTGACTTCAGGCTCTACAACAAAGCCACAGTCATCAAGACAGTATGGTACTGGCACAAAGACAGAAATATAGATCAAATGGAACAAAATAGAAAAGCCCAGAGATAAACCCACACACCTATGGACACCTTATCTTTGACAAAGGAGGCAAGAATATACACTGGAGAAAAGACAGTCTCTTTTAACAAGTGGTGCTAGGAAAACTGGTCAACCACTTGTAAAATAATGAAACTGGAACACTTTCTAACACCATACACAAAAAAATAAACTCAAAATGGATTAAAGATCTAAACATAAGACCAGAAACTATAAAAATCTTAGAGGAGAACATAAGCAAAATGCTCTCTGACATACATCACAACAGGATCCTCTATGACCCACCTCTCAGAATATTGGAAATAAAAGCAAAAATAAATGGGACCTAATTAAATTTAAAGCT
>NW_011459936.1:0-507 GCF_000754665.1 Bison bison bison | reverse complement strand
AGGCGCCTGCACTGGACCACCTAGGGAAGTCCCTTATTTGTTATTCTTCTCTTTTAATGTCTATGTTTTATTTCGCCTTATTTATTTTAAATTTTCGGCTGTGCTGGGTCTGTGTTGCTGTGGAGGCCCATCTCCAGTTGTAGCCCTGGGGGCCATGCTCCAGCTGCAGTTCACGAGCTTCTCCTTGCAGTGGCTCCTCTTGTTGTGAGCACGCGGGCTTCAGTGGCTGCAGTTCGGTTCCTGGGCTCTGGAGCATAGGCTCAGTCAATTGTGGTGCACAGGCTTAGCTGCTCCGCGGCATGGGGGATCTTCCTCTATCAGGGATCAAACCTGTATCTCCTGTATTGGCAGGCAGATTCTTTACCACTGAGCCATCAGGGAAGCCCTTGTTATTATTCTTAAAAGCATGGAGAGATAAACTGAGTAAAATCAAATTAGGGATTGGAAGAAGATATGCAAAAATATTTTCAGGAAAATAAGATATGACCCAGAAAGTAACAGGTCGCC
>NW_011459935.1:0-515 GCF_000754665.1 Bison bison bison | reverse complement strand
CTACTTTATTTTCCTAAAGTAGTTTTTATACCTTAAGTTGTGCATAGAGGATAATGGGGGAAGGGTGGAGTCATGCAAGGACAGCAGTTCCTGGTCCTAATCGAAACCAGGCTTTCAAACTTATCATATGCAAAAGTTCAGGTGAATTACATCATCTTCTGGCCAGGAGGCCTGTTAACATTTTAAGAAACTTATCTTTCTCTAAATGTGATTATTCCAAAGTCAGGCACCAGCCTCCAAAAGAGCATTGGACAAAGCTGCATTCCTATAGGGCAAAGGTGAGGTGGGCTCAATCAAGAAAAGAATTAACTCAAGGGTCCAAGGTTACAAACATTGAGGCTACTACTTACATTTCTATACACCCATTATATCAATCAATACACTGCCAAGGACACAGTAGGTAAGGAGTATGGAGACTTAGCAGCAAACATTGGCCCAATAAGTGAAAAACCCTTCACCAATATAATTTCTAATCAATCTTTTAACTACTCAAAAGAATCTGTGTTTAGACAGTT
>NW_011459934.1:0-503 GCF_000754665.1 Bison bison bison | reverse complement strand
CTTTTTGTTTTGTTTTTCCTTAATGTCTTCTGCGTACTCCAGAATTCAATCCTAAGATTCCATGTTATATTTAAGTATTCTGTTTCTTTATTCTCCTCCAAATGTGACCAGTCTCTCAGTCTTTCCTTTTCTTTTTTTTCCCATGACCTCGGGGCTTTTGATAGAATGTTCTCATGGTGGCTGGATCATGGAAAAAGCAAGAGAGTTCCAGAAAAACATCTATTTCTGCTTTATTGACTATGCCAAAGCCTTTGACTGTGTGGATCACAATAAACTGTGGAAAATTCTGAAAGAGATGGGAATACCAGACCACCTGATCTGCCTCTTGAGAAATTTGTATGCAGGTCAGGAAGCAACAGTCAGAACTGGACATGGAACAACAGACTGGTTCCAAATAGGAAAGGGAGTTCATCAAGGCTGTATATTGTCACCCTGTTTATTTAACTTATATGCAGAATACATCATGAGAAACGCTGGACTGGAAGAAACAAAAGCTGGAATCA
>NW_011459933.1:0-523 GCF_000754665.1 Bison bison bison | reverse complement strand
TTTCTTTATATGAACATTTCAGTTTATGGATCTTGCCAAAGTTTTTGCTAGATTGTTTTATTACTACACTTATAGGAGCTATGTGTTGGTAATGTCAGACTTTGTCAAGTGTATTATAGTTTTGAGTTTGTAATCTTCCTTTTACTTTTTGACATGTAAGTGTTTAGCAATGTTGTAGTAAAACCCACGAAGACTTCTCTGTGTAGTTTGGCCTTCAATGTAATGCTTATGTATTAGTTTGCTGGGGCTGCCATGACAAAATCACACATCTCCAGAAGCTTGAATGGCAGACATTTGTTTTCTTACAGCTCCAGAGGCTGGACATCCAAGATCATGGTGTGGTTGGGGTTGATTCTCCCAAGGACTTGCTCCTTGACTTGCAGACAATGACTTTCTCTGGGTCCTCACTTGCCCCTTCCTCTGTGTGCACCCTTCCTGGGGTTTCTTTCTGTGTTCAATTTCCTTTTCTTACATGGACAAGAGTCATACTGGATTAGGGCACAACTTAAAGGCCTCAATTGAT
>NW_011459932.1:0-516 GCF_000754665.1 Bison bison bison | reverse complement strand
GGAGAGATGGCCTAGGCGACTATTTATAGGCTAATCAGAGATGTCAAGAATAATAGTATGAGGAGAGCTCAGTAGGAAAATTTGGTGGAGAAAAGAGACTGAGGAGCTTGGTTTACGCGGAAGACCAATCAAACTTCAAGACAAGAAGTTTGCACCACTTACGTAGGCCGCAGGCGCCCTCTCGAATAGCGAAAGGTGCCTCACCCTAGACACCTTCTCGAGTGGGTCTTAGCAGCCCAGGCATAATTAGGAAGCGTGGTGGGTTCCGCGCTCCAGATGGAGACTCAGTTGGAAGTAAAAGGGAAGAATGACAAGGAACTTGATGAATTGGAGCTGTAAGTTAACTCTTTGACAGAGAGAGCGAGATGGTGGTGGGGGACAGCCCCCAGTGAAATCAGAGGTGAGAGCACAAAGCAATAGAGTAGGCAGACTCTGGTTTTTTTGGGGGGGAGATGCTCGAGAATATCCGGGTGGACTCCTGAGGCTCGATCCCGCATTTGCGTATGCCGAGCCTCC
>NW_011459931.1:0-508 GCF_000754665.1 Bison bison bison | reverse complement strand
GTCTAGTGGTTTTTCCCTACTTTCTTTAAGTCTGAATTTGGCAATAAGGAGTTCATGATCTGAGCCACAGTCAGCTCCCGGTCTTGTTTTTGCTGACTGTATAGAGCTTCTCCATCTTTGGCTGCAAAGAATATAATCAATCTGATTTCGGTGTTGACCATCTGGTGACTTGCAGACAAATGTCAGATTTCTAACACTAGCCAAGGGAAGGAGATGGTTTGCTTAACATGCTGCCAGCCCAGGACTTTGTGTTTGTGAAGGATGGCCACATTCAGGAGTAAAGTCATTGTAAAATAAATGACTCTGAGTGAAATATCACAAATGTAAGATCTGCTGCCCAAGTATTAGTAAGATGAGGTCATTACAACGGAAGTCGTGGGTCAACCTCACTACTGTATTGAACACACAAAACACCAGACAAAACGAACCAATTGAACCCAACAAAAAATAATTTAAAAAGTAAGAGGAGTACATTTTGAACAAGCTGAGCTTACCCCAGCAGTGCAAG
>NW_011459930.1:0-547 GCF_000754665.1 Bison bison bison | reverse complement strand
TTCCCTGGGCCAACACAAGAGGCATCCTGAATTCCCCGTCGTAACTCGAGAATCCCTGCCGCAACTCGAGAAAATCCACGTGGTTCCCCCGTCATCGCAAGATGAAGCCCTTTCCCGCTACAGTGTCTCAGAAGTCCCACGTTAGGTATTGGAGGTCCTAACGGTACTTGGCACCCTTGATGCGACCCACAAAGTTCCCCGACATCCCGGTCTCCCTCGAGAGGAACACTGAGGTTTTCCGGCACCACTTCCTCTGAGCCCCTTCTACCCTCCTGATCTGGACAGGAGGGTCGACTCCCCTGCTTTGTCTGGAAGGGGTTCCCGACCTTCCGGTCGCACCTCAGAATGAGGCCGGTCTCACGACGACATTCTAGACGTGGCCTCGTGGGTGGTTCCACATTCCGAAGGACCCCGATTTCCCGGTCCCCTCTTGATAAGAACCCGATGCCCGGACACCTCTTCAAACTCCACCCTGTGAATGAAGTCAACACGAAGGGGTAGTGACTCGCCCGTGCAACGTCGGGAAAAACCCCCAGGTTTCAAATAC
>NW_011459929.1:0-510 GCF_000754665.1 Bison bison bison | reverse complement strand
CATTTTATTATTTTGTAGACTTTTGGATCGCAGCCATTCTGACTGGTTGAAATGGTACCTCTATAGTGGTTTTTGATTTGCATTTCTCTGATAATGAGTGATGTTGAGCATCTTTTCATGTGTTTATTAGCCATCTGTATGTCTTCTTTGGAGAAATGTCTATTTAGTTCTTTGGCCCATTTTTTGATTGGGTCGTTTATTTTTCTGGAGTTGAGCTGTAGGAGTTGCTTATATATTTTTTGAGATTAGTTGTTTGTCGGTTGCTTCATTTGCTATTATTTTCTCCCATTCTGAAGGCTGTCTTTTCACCTTGCTAATAGTTTCCTTTGATGTGCAGAAGCTTTTAAGTTTAATTAGGTCCCATTTGTTTATTTTTGCTTTTATTTCCAATATTCTGGGAGGTGGGTCATAGAGGATCCTGCTGTCATGTATGTCAGAGAGTGTTTTGCCTATGTTCTCCTCTAGGAGTTTTATAGTTTCTGGTCTTACGTTGAGATCTTTAATCCATTT
>NW_011459928.1:0-506 GCF_000754665.1 Bison bison bison | reverse complement strand
GGGTGGAGTTCGGACAGGTGTCCGGGCATCGGGTCTTACCAAGAGGGACCGGGAAATCGGGGTGCTTCGCAATGTGGAAGCACCCACGAGACCACGTCTGGAATATCGTCGTGAGACCGGCCTCATCCTGAGGTGCGACCGGAAGGTCGGGAACCCTTCCAGACAAAGCAGGGGAGTCGACCCTCCTGTGGAGATCAGGAGGGTAGAAGGGGCTCAGAGGAAGTGGTGCCGGAAAACCTCGGTGTTCCTCTCCAGGGAGACCGGGATGCCGGGGAACTTTGTGGGGGCGCATCAAGGGTGCCAAGTACCGTTTCGACCTCCAATTCCTAACGTGGGACTTCTCCTGAGACGCTGTAGCGGGAAAGGGCTTCATCTTGCGATGACGGGGGAACCACGTGGTTTTTCTCGAGTTGCGGCGGGATTCTCGAGTTACGACGGGGAATTCGGGATGCCTCTTGTGTTGGCCCAGGGAAGTCCAATCTTCCATTCGAGTTGCGAAGGAAAGC
>NW_011459927.1:0-542 GCF_000754665.1 Bison bison bison | reverse complement strand
CAGTAGCGTATTGATGATGAGTAAGTGAAGGCTCTGGCCTCCTCAATCACAGTAGCCACTGTATTTCTGGTTAACAAGTTTAGCCAAATCATTAAAAGGCATTTTTAAGGGCCGGGCAATCTGGAATGAGCCCAAATGTGTCCAATGAAAAATATTTTATTTGTTTTCCAAATTTGTTGCTGTAATTTAGTTAACAAATGAAATATGGTAGTTTTATTTTCAGGCAAAACCGCAGTTTCAATGTGTGGAAACAACCTGACAATATACTGAGAATCAGAATAAAGGTTAAATTCCTCATCTGCAAACATAGGAAAAGCCTCTATGACTGCTGTTATTTTAGCGCTTTGAGCTGAAGTTTCTTGTGTTTCTAAAACCTTTTGGTGATTTTTAGTAACTATGGAGGCTTTACCGTCTGCTGACCCATCAGTAAAAACTATTTGAGCATTTGGAATAGGAGATTGTTTACATCTGGCAGAAAAAATAACTGGATGTCTGGATATAAAATTCAGCAAAACATGCGAGGGTAAATGATGCAAAAATTT
>NW_011459926.1:0-536 GCF_000754665.1 Bison bison bison | reverse complement strand
TCAGGATGAGGCCGGTCTCACGACGACATTCCAGACCGTGGCCTCGTGGGTGCTTCCACATTGCGAAGCACCCCCGATTTCCCGGTCCCCCTCTTAGGGAAGAACCCCGATGCCCGGACACCTCTCCGAACTCCACCCTGTGAATGAAGTCAACACGAAGGGGCAGTGACTCGCCCGGGCATCGTCCGGAAAAGACCCCCAGGTTCCAAATACCGCTCGACAAGTGGCCTCTCTCCCCGGGGACACCTCGAGAGGCAAGCGGAGTTCCATGCCTCAACCCAAGACGAGGCCTGACTCTCCTGTCCCCAGTCTGCAGGGACCCTGCGATCGGAGTCTGAAATCAGAGGAACCCTGAGGTTCCTGCCTCAACTGGAGATGAGGCCCTCTTCCAATGCACCAAACCCCGTGGAGTCCGAGAGGCCCACCCCCCCCACCTCCAGTTTCCCTGACTTCTCAGAGCCACCATGAGAAGCCCCCTGAGGTCACCCGCACAAGTCGAGGGAAGCCAGGGTTTCCTGCCTCAACCCGAGAAAGAC
>NW_011459925.1:0-538 GCF_000754665.1 Bison bison bison | reverse complement strand
GAGTCAGGCCTCGTCTTGTGTTGAGGCATGGAACTCCACTTGCCTCTCGAGGTGTTCCCGGGGAGACAGGCCACTTGTCGAGCGGTATTTGGAATTGGGGGTTTTTTCCCGACGATGCACGGGCGAGTCACTGCACCTTCGTGTTGACTTCATTCACAGGGTGGAGTTCGAAGAGGTGTCCGGGCATCGGGTTCTTATCAAGAGGGGACCGGGAAATAGGGGTTCTTCGGAATGTGGAACCACCCACGAGGCCACGTCTGGACTGTCGTCGTGAGACCGGCCTCATCCTGAGGTGCGACCGGAAGGTCGGGAACCCCTTCCAGACAAAGCAGAGGAGTCGACCCTCCTGTCCAGATCAGGACGGTAGAAGGGGCTCAGAGGAAGTGGTGCCGGAAAACCTCGGTGTTCCTCTCGACGGAGACCGGGATGTCGGGGCACTTTGTGGGTCGCATCAAGGGTGACAAGTACCGTTTCGAACTCCAATTCCTAAAGTGGGACTTCTCCTGAGACGCTGTAGCGGCACAGGGCTACATCTTGC
>NW_011459924.1:0-505 GCF_000754665.1 Bison bison bison | reverse complement strand
TATTGGCGCTTCAGCTTCAGCATCAGTCCTTTTCAATGAATATTCAGGATCAATTTCCTTTTAGGATGGACTGATTGGATCTCCTTGCAGTCCAAGGGACTCTCAAGAGTCTTCTCCAACACCACAGTTCAAAAGAATCAATTATTTGGCACTCAGCTTTCTTTATAGTCCAACTCTCACATCCATGCATGACTACTGGAAAAACCATAGCTTTGACTAGATGGACCTTTGTTGGCAAAGTAATGTCTCTGCTTTTTAATATGCTGTCTAGTTTTGTCATAGGTTTTCTTTCAAGGAGCAAGGGTCTTTTAATCTCATGGCTGCAGTCACCATCTGCAGTGATTTTGGAGCCCCAAAAATAAAGTCTGTCACTGTTTCCATTGCCATGAAGTGCTGGGACCCGATGCCATTATCTTAGTTTTCTGAATGTTGAGTTTTAAGCCAACTTTTTCACTCTCCTCTTTCACCTTCATCAAGAGGCTCTTTAGAGACTACTTACTTCAAA
>NW_011459923.1:0-511 GCF_000754665.1 Bison bison bison | reverse complement strand
AGTGACCGCCCACTGTTGGCTTTCAAGTTTGTGAAAGTATTGTCTGAATGTGTGGACTAAAAAATGTCTGATTGTGTACACCCGTGGTGGACTCATGTTGATGTATGGCAAAACCAATACAATATTGTAAAGTAATTAGCCTCTACTTAAAATAAATAAATTTAAATTAAAAAAGAGTCTGATCTCCCGTTAGTGAAACTCACTCAGGAGGAGAAGGGCTTGCCTTCACGCCAAGGATAAGCTTCTCGTATGAGTGCTGGTGTCTAGACAGTGGCAAAGGGTAACAGCATCACTTAAAGAGATGGAACTACATAGACACCAGCCCTGGTACACACACAGAAGGATAGCCCAAAACAGTGCTATGCCAGAAGCAGAGATAAAGAGACACAGAGCGAGCTCTGTACCCTAAGGTTCTGGTGTCCCCGAACAATGCAGATCAACTGTTTCCTCTCAGGGATGTTAATGTGTACACACGCAAATGGTGGGGATTTTCCCTACTCCCGTAGCATCC
>NW_011459922.1:0-515 GCF_000754665.1 Bison bison bison | reverse complement strand
AATAAGGATAGCTCAGTGAGGAAATTCAGTGGAGAAAGAGGCTGAATAATCAGCCAGAAGGTAAGAGAAAGAACGACATGGTGAGACCAAGTTTCGGTGAACAAGGCCCGCACTTTATTTTTCAAAGTAGTTTTTATACCTTAAGTTATGCATAGAGGATAATGGGGAAGGGGTAGAGTCTTGCAGCAAACCAGGCTTTCTTCCTGCAAACTTATCATATGCAAAAGCTTAGGTGATTTGCATCATCTTCTGGCCCGGAGGCCTGTTAACATTTTAAGACCTTTTCTTCAGAAAACTTATTTTTCTCTAAAGGTGATTGGTCAGGAGCCACCCTCCAAAAGCATTAGATAAAGTTGCATTCCTACAGCACAAAGGTGTGGTGGGCTATAACAAGAAAAAGAATTAACTCAAGGGTCCCAGGTTACAAACATTAAAGCTACTACTTACACCAATTATATTAATCAATACACTGCCAGGGACACAGCAGGTAAGGGATATGGAGACTTAGCAGCAAA
>NW_011459921.1:0-506 GCF_000754665.1 Bison bison bison | reverse complement strand
TGCTAAGCACTACAGGACGTGTAAGATGAAACAAGAGTCCTGTCCTTCAGGGGACGCCTAATACAGTAGCAAAAGCATGGGGTATGACAACAGGAGACCTACAATTGGTCTAAAATCTGCCACCTGTCATCCACGTGACTCTGCGGACGCCGCGTCCTGTATCTGAATTTCTTTATACGTCAAAGCGAAATGTAAACGGAAGGACACCACGAGGTTCAAACCTAGCTAACAAGAATAACGGAGAAGGCCGTGGCACCCCACTCCAGTACTCTTGCCTGGAAAATCCCATGGACGGAGGAGCCTGGAAGGCTGCAGTCCGTGGGGTCGCTGAGGGTGGGACACGACTGAGCGACTTCACTTTCACTTTTCACTTGCATGCATTGGAGAAGAAAATGGCAACCCACTCCAGTGTTCTTGCCTGGAGACTCCCAGGGACCGGGGGAGCCTGGTGGGCTGCCGTCCATGGGGTCGCACAGAGTCGGACACGACTCAAGCGACTTGGCGGT
>NW_011459920.1:0-546 GCF_000754665.1 Bison bison bison | reverse complement strand
GAGAAAGAACGACATGGTGAGACCAAGTTTCGGTGAACAAGGCCCGCACTTTATTTTTCAAAGTAGTTTTTATACCTTAAGTTATGCATAGAGGATAATGGGGGAGGGTTAGAGTGTTGCAGCTACCCAGGCTTTCTTCCTGCAAACTTATCATATGCAAACGCTTCTGTGATTTGCATCATCTTCTGGCCCGGAGGCCTGTTAACATTTTAAGACCTTTTCTTCAGAAAACTTATTTTTCTCTAAAGGTGGTTGGTCAGGAGCCACCCTCCAAAAAAGCATTAGATAAAGTTGCATTCCTACAGAGCAAAGGTGTTTTGGGCTATAACAAGAAAAAGAATTAACTCAAAGGTCCCAGGTTACAAACATTAAAGCTACTACTTACACCAATTATATTAATCAATACACTGCCAGGGACACAGCAGGTAAGGGATATGGAAACTTAGCAGCAAACAATGGCCCAACAAGTGAAAAACCATTCACCAATACAATTTCTAATCAATCTTTTAACTACTCAAAAGAATCTGTGTTTAGACAGTTTAGAAC
>NW_011459919.1:0-515 GCF_000754665.1 Bison bison bison | reverse complement strand
GAGCCCACCGCCCCCGTGCCTGCACTGAACCAGGCTGGCTCCTTCCTGTCCTTGGGCAAGACCCTGACAAACACTCCTGAGCCCACCGCCCGACTGCCTGCACTGAAGCAGGCTGGCTCCTGCCTTCGTCAAGCACCTGGCAAGAAACCACCGGGAGCCTCCAGCTCGCTCCCTACCCGCCCACTTCGCGGTGTCCTGCCCTTGGTCCCTCGCCAGGACAAAGCCCTGATCCCGCAGGTCACTCCCGGCACTGAACCCGCCTCGGGGGCTTGGCCTGCTTCAAGACCCCGAGAAACACATCTGGGTCGGCGCACTGAAGAAGCAGTCTAGAGCCTGCCCTTCTTGGATTCCCGCGACACACACTCCTGAGCCCACAGCTGCGTGCCCGCCCTGAACTCGGATGGATGCTGCCCTTGGGCAACCCTCCCCCCCTCCAACACAAAACGCACCTGCGCGTCCACCTTGGTCCCTCCACTCAACCTCGGTGGTTTCTGCCTCTGGCCAAGGCCCCCAAC
>NW_011459918.1:0-507 GCF_000754665.1 Bison bison bison | reverse complement strand
GTGGCCTGTCTCCCCGGGAACACGTCGAAAGGCAAGCGGAGTTCCCTGCCTCAACCCAAGACGAGGCCTGACTCTCCTGTCCCAATCTGCATGGACCTTGCGATCGGAGTCTGAAGTCAGAGGAACCCTGAGGTTCCTGCCTCAACTGGAGATGAGGCCCTCTTCCAATGCACCAAACCCAGTGGAGTGCCGAGAGGCCCCTCCCACCTCCAGTTTCCCTGACTTCTCAGAGCCACCATGAGAAGCCCCCTGAGGTCACGTGCACAAGTCAAGTGTGCCAGGGTTTCTGCCTCAACCCGAGAAAGACCTCGAGAGACCTTCTTCAACACGTCTCGAGGCCAGATTCCCCTACCATGAATCGAGAGCAATGACGCGCTCCCCCTCGCCACTCGCATGGAGACCCGACTTCCCTGGCGCCCCACGAGAGGCTCACTGACCTCGCCGTCGTACCTAGGGAGAAACCGCACACTGTGGCCGCCGCTCGAGAACAACCCTGAGACTCCCCCA
>NW_011459917.1:0-579 GCF_000754665.1 Bison bison bison | reverse complement strand
GTCAGGCCTGGTCTTGGGTTGAGGCATGGAACTCCGCTTGCCTCTCGAGGTGTCCCCGGGGAGAGAGGCCACTTGTCGAGCGGTATTTGGAACCTGGGGGTCTTTCCGGACGATGCACGGGCGAGTCACTGCCCTTCGTGTTGACTTCATTCACAGGGTGGAGTTCGGAGAGGTGTCCGGGCATCGGGTTCTTACCAAGAGGGGACCGGGAAATCGGGGTGCTTCGCAATGTGGAAGCACCCACGAGGCCACGTCTGGAATGTCGTCGTGAGACCGGCCTCATCCTGAGGTGCGACCGGAAGGTCGGGAACCCCTTCCAGACAAAGCAGGGGAGTCGACCCTCCTGTGGAGATCAGGATGGTAGAAGGGGCTCAGAGGAAGTGGTGCCGGAAAACCTCGGTGTTCCTCTCCAGGGAGACCGGGATGCCGGGGAACTTTGTGGGGGCGCATCAAGGGTGCCAAGTACCGTTTCGACCTCCAATTCCTAACGTGGGACTTCTCCTGAGACGCTGTAGCGGGAAAGGGTTCTTCTTGCGATGACGGGGGAACCACGTGGTTTTTCTCGAGTTGCGGCGGGAT
>NW_011459916.1:0-511 GCF_000754665.1 Bison bison bison | reverse complement strand
GGGCCTCATCTCCAGTTGAGGCAGGAACCTCAGGGTTCCTCTGATTTCGGACTCCGATCGCAGGGTCCCTGCAGACTGGGGACAGGAGAGTCAGGCCTCGTCTTGGGTTGAGGCATGGAACTCCGCTTGCCTCTCGAGGTGTCCCTGGGGAGAGAGGCCACTTGTCGAGCTGTATTTGGGACCTGGGAGTCTTTTCCGGACGATGCACGGGCGAGTCACTGCCCCTTCGTGTTGACTTCATTCACAGGGTGGAGATCGGAGAGGTGTCCGGGCATCGGGTTCTTATCTAGAGGGGACCGGGAAATCGGGGTTTTTCGCAATGTGGAAGCACCCACGAGGCCACGTCTGGAATGTGGTCGTGAGACCGGCCTCATCCTGAGGTGCGACCGGAAGGTCGGGAACCCCTTCCAGACAAAGCAGGGGAGTCGACCCTCCTGTCGAGATCAGGAGGGTAGAAGGGGCTCAGAGGAAGTTGTGCCGGAAAACCTTGGTGTTCCTCTCCTGGGAGACC
>NW_011459915.1:0-514 GCF_000754665.1 Bison bison bison | reverse complement strand
CTAGCAATCAGAATCCAACAACACATTAAAAAGATCATACACCATGACCAAGTGGGCTTTATCCCAGGGATGCAAGGATTCTTCAATATCCGCAAATCAATCAATGTAATACACCACATTAACAAATTGAAAAATAAAACCATATGATTATCTCAATAGATGCAGAGAAAGCCTTTGACAAAATTCAACATCCATTTATGATAAAAACTCTCCAGAAAGCAGGAATAGAAGGAACATACCTCAACATAATAAAAGCTATATATGACAACCCCACAGCAAACATTATCCTCAATGGGGAAAAATTGAAAGCATTTCCTCTAAAGTCAGGAACAAGACAAGGGTGCCCACTTTCACCATTACTATTCAACATAGTTTTGGAAGTTTTGGCCACAGCAATCAGAGCAGAAAAAGAAATAAAAGGAATCCAAATAGGAAAAGAAGAAGTAAAACTCTCACTATTTGCAGATGACATGATCCTCTACATAGAAAACCCTAAAGACTCCACCAGACAATT
>NW_011459914.1:0-532 GCF_000754665.1 Bison bison bison | reverse complement strand
CGGGGTTCTTTGCTTCCACTCGAGATGAATGCCTGTCTCCCCGGGTGCGTCTGGAATGCAACCCCGAGATCCCTGTCTCCCCTGGAGAGGAACACTGGCTTCTGGACACAAGCCTAGATGAGGTCTATTGGCCCTGCAGCCACTCGAGAGCAATCCCCAGCTTTCCTTCGCAACTCGAATGGAAGATTGGACTTGCCTGGGCCAACACAAGAGGCATCCTGAATTCCCCGTCGTAACTCGAGTATCCCGCCGTAACTCGAGAAAAACCACGTGGCTCCCCCGTCATCGAATGATGAAGCCCTTTCCCGCGACAGCGTCTCAGGAGAAGTCCCACGTTAGGAATTGGAGGTCGAAAGGGCACTTGGCACCCTTGATGCGACCCACAAAGTTCCCCGAAATCCCGGTCTCCCTCGAGAGGAACACTGAGGTTTTCCGGCACCCCCTCCTCTGAGCCCTTTCTCCCCTCCTGATCTGGACAGGAGGGTCGACTCCCCTGCTTTGTCTGGAAGGGGTTCCCGACCTTCCGGTCGCA
>NW_011459913.1:0-530 GCF_000754665.1 Bison bison bison | reverse complement strand
GTCAGCAAAAACAAGACTGGGAACGACTGTGTCTGGCTGAGATCATGAACTCCTTATTCAAAATTCAGACATAAATTGAATAAAGTAAGGAAAACCATTAGACCATTCAGGTATAACCTAAATCAAATCGCTTCTGATTAAAGAGTGGAAGTGACAAATAGATTCAAGGGATTAGATCTGATTGATAGACAGAGTCTCTGATTAACTATGGACGTTCATGACATTTACAGGAGGAAGGGATCAAGACCATGCCCAAGGAAAAGAAATGCAAAAAGGCAAAATGGTTGTGTGAAGAGGCCTTACAAATAGCTGTGAAAAGGAAAGAAGTGAAAAGCAAAGGAGAAAAGGAAAGATATACCCATTTGAATGCAGGTTCCAAAGAATAGCAAGGAGAGATAAGAAAGCCTTCCTCAGCAATCAATGCAAAGAAACAGAGGAAAACAACAGAATGGGAAACACTAGAACTCTCTTCAAGAAAATTGGAGATACCAAAGGAACATTTCATGCAAAGATGGGCATAATAAAGGACA
>NW_011459912.1:0-527 GCF_000754665.1 Bison bison bison | reverse complement strand
TCCAAGAGATACCCGTCGCGACTCGAGAGCAGAGCGGGGTTCTTTGCTTCCCCTCGAGATGGATGCCTGTCTCCCCGGGTGTTTCTGGAATGCAACCCCGAGATCCCTTTCGCCTCTGGAGAGGAACACTGGCTTCTGGACACAAGCCTAGATGAGGTCTATTGGCCCTGCAGTCACTCGAGAGCAATCCCCAGCTTTCCTTCGCAACTCGAATGGAAGATTGGACTTCCCTGGGCCAACACAAGAGGCATCCTGAATTCCCCGTCGTAACTCGAGAATCCTGCCGCAACTCGAGAAAATCCACGTGGTTCCCCCGTCATCGCAAGATGAAGCCCTTTCCCGCTACAGTGTCTCAGGAGAAGTCCCACGTTAGGTATTGGAGGTCGAAACGGTACTTGGCACCCTTGATGTGACCCACAAAGTGCCCTGACATCCCGGTCTCCCTCGAGAGGAACACTGAAGTTTTCCGGCACCACTTCCTCTGAGCCCCTTCTACCCTCCTGATCTGGACAGGAGGGTCGACTCCC
>NW_011459911.1:0-504 GCF_000754665.1 Bison bison bison | reverse complement strand
CTCCAAGAGATACCCGTCGCGACTCGAGAGCAGAGCGGGTTTCTTTGCTTCCACTCGAGATGCATGCCTGTCTCCCCGGGTGCGTCTGCAATGCAACCCCGAGATCCCTTTGCCCCTGGAGAGGAACACTGGCTTCTGGACACAAGCCTAGATGAGGTCTGTTGGCCCTGCAGTCACTCGAGAGCAATCCCCAGCTTTCCTTCGCAACTCGAATGGAAGATTGGACTTCCCTGGGCCAACACAAGAGGCAATCTGAATTCCCCGTCGTAACTCGAGAATCCTGCCGCAACTCGAGAAAATCCACGTGGTTCTCCGGCCATCGCAAGATGGAGCCCTTTCCCGCTACAATGTCTCAGGAGAAGTCCCACGTTAGGTATTGGAGGTCGAAACGGTACTTGGCACCCTTGATGCGACCCACAAAGTTCCCCGACATCCCGGTCTCCCTTGAGAGGAACACCGAGGTTTTCCGGCACCACTTCCTCTGAGCCCCTTCTACCCTCCTGA
>NW_011459910.1:0-545 GCF_000754665.1 Bison bison bison | reverse complement strand
TTGTGCAGGTGACCTCAGGGGGCTTCTCATGGTGGCTCTGAGAAGTCAGGGGAACTGGAGGTGGGAGGGGCCTCTCGGGACTCCCCTGGGTTTGGTAGCATTGGAAGAGGGCCTCATCTCCAGTTGAGGCAGGAACCTCAGGGTTCCTCTGATTTCGGACTCCGATCGCAGGGTCCCTGCAGACTGGGGACAGGAGAGTCAGGCCTCGTCTTGGGTTGAGGCATGGAACTCCGCTTGCCTCTCGAGGTGTCCCCGGGGAGAGAGGTCCACTTGTCGAGCTGGATTTGGAACCTGGGGGTTTTTCCGGTCGATGCACGGGCGAGTCACTGCCCCTTCGTGTTGACTTCATTCACAGGGTGGAGTTCGGAGAGGTGTCCGGGCATCGGGTTCTTATCTAGAGGGGACCGGGAAATCGGGGTGCTTCGCAATGTGGAAGCACCCGCGAGGCCACGTCTGGAATGTCGTCGTGAGACCGGCCTCATCCTGAGGTGCGACCGGAAGGTCGGGAACCCCTTCCAGACAAAGCAGGGGAGTCGACCCTCCTG
>NW_011459909.1:0-535 GCF_000754665.1 Bison bison bison | reverse complement strand
GTGTCTACTCTGAAACCAGACCAAGTGCTCTACTCACAGGTCCTTTGATCCTCACAGCACTCTTACTGACATTTCCAAGAAAAAGGAAAGTCAAAAAGCAGCTAAGTCTTTTGTTCTCAAGGATACAAAGCTGGGAAGTCACAGGGCCAGGATTTTGAACACGGGCAATTTGTTTCCAGAGTCTATTTTTTAACCACTAGGTTAAAAACTCCCTCCTAAACATCTACCTTGCAATTAAATGAGGTAGCATGTGAAAGTTCATCTCAGGTGTTCAGAAGAGTTAATTCTTCCTTAAAAACAGATAATAGCACTGATTGCACTAAAAGAATAGTGTTCTTTATATCACTCAATATGCCTCAAAAGATAGTCACAAAGGTGCAGAAATATAATTAAAAAGCATCATAATTGTCATGGCTACCCTTTATTGAATGTTTTTTATGTGTGTTATTTTGTTAACCTTCCCAACCATCCTACCAAGTGGGTATTATTATCATATCTTTATAAGAGACAAGGACACTGAGGTTCGGAGCCACAT
>NW_011459908.1:0-528 GCF_000754665.1 Bison bison bison | reverse complement strand
CTATTGGCCCTGCAGTCACTCGAGAGCCAATCCCCAGCTTGCCTTACGCAACTCGAACGGAAGATTGGACTTCCCTGGGCCAAACACAAGAGGCCATCCCGAATTCCCCGTCGTAACTCGAGAATCCCGCCGCAACTCGAGAAAACCACGTGGTTCCCCCGTCATCGCAAGATGAAGCCCTGTCCCGCTACAGCGTCTCAGGAGAAGTCCCACGTTAGGAATTGGAGGTCGAAACGGTACTTGGACCCTTGATGCGCCCCCACAAAGTTTCCCCGGGCATCCCGGTCTCCCTGGAGAGGAACACCGAGGTTTTCCGGCACCACTTCCTCTCGAGCCCCTTCTACCCTCCTGATCTCGACAGGAGGGTCGACTCCCCTGCTTTGTCTGGAAGGGGTTCCCGACCTTCCGGTCGCACCTCAGGATGTGGCCGGTCTCACGACGACATTCCAGACGGTAGCCTCGTGGGTGGCTTCCACATTGCGAAGCACCCCGATTTCCCGGTCCCCTCTAGATAAGAACCCGATGCCC
>NW_011459907.1:0-512 GCF_000754665.1 Bison bison bison | reverse complement strand
AGATATAACGATATAGCAATTTTTACCTTAGAACAAACCAGGCACTATGAACATTTTGTGCTTCATGTTGATGACTCTTAGACATGTCTACAGTAGAGGAGCAAAAACAAAACTACTAGATATTTCATATTGACTAGTTCCCAGTTCACGGGACTCTGACATTCCCTGAGGTCAAAGTTTTCTTGTATTGGAAGCAGTTGGGTTTGCAAGGGCTGCCTTGTCTTGAGACCATTGAAATAAGAACTCAGAACTTGAGCACTATTATCAAAAATCACAAGGCTCACACTGACACAGACATCAATCCAGACAGACAAGACAAGACATCTTCCAGTTTTCCACCTGAGATGGAAAAGATTTCTTTGAGCCGTTTTTTCTGGGGAGTGGGGGGTGGGGCTGGCGGCCAGGCAGGCTTTGGGAAGGAGCTCCTGGTTTGGAATTGCATATGAAAAGAACCAGCTTTCCGGGTTCCAAGGAATCAAGTTTCCTTGCAAACCAACTTTGTCCGGTTCTAG
>NW_011459906.1:0-547 GCF_000754665.1 Bison bison bison | reverse complement strand
TCCTAACCCGGTCTTGAGCAGGCACTAATCACGCAGCTGAGCAGGGACTAATCACACAGCTGATCAGGCACGAGTCAGGCTGAGCAGGGATTAAGCATGCAGCTGAGCAAGCGCTAATCCCTTGATTCAGCAGACCCTGATCACGTGACTGAGCATGCACTGATCACGTGACTGAGAGGCACTGATCACGTGACTGAGAGGCGCTGATCACGTGACTAGGGCGCTGATCACGTGACTGAGAGGCGCTGATCACGTGGCTATCATGCACTGATCACGTGCTTCAGGAGGCAATAATCAAAGAGCTGAGCAGGCACTAATCACTTGGCTAAGAGGGCACTATTCACGGAGAGGAGCAGGAAATCGTCAAGGAGCTGAGCAATCTGTAATGAAGTGGTTAAGCAGACTCTAAACACGTGACGCAGCAGGCTCAACACCCCGGACTGAGCAGACACAATTTGGGCAGCTCAGCAGACACCAATGGTGCAGCTCAGCAGACACAAATGGTGCAGCTCAGCAGACACCAACATGCAGCTCAGCAGGCAATACT
>NW_011459905.1:0-532 GCF_000754665.1 Bison bison bison | reverse complement strand
GAGGCATGGAACTCCGCTTGCCCTCGAGGTTCCCGGGGAGACAGGCCACTTGTCGAGCGGTATTTGGAACCTGGAGGTTTTTTCCCGACGATGCACGGGCGAGTCATACCCCTTCGTGTTGACTTCATTCACAGGGTGGAGTTCGAAGAGGTGTCTGGGCATCGCGTTCTTATCAAGAGGGGACCGGGTAATCGGGGTCCTTCGGAATGTGTAACCACCCACGAGGCCACGTCTGGAATGTCGTCGTGAGACCGGCCTCATCCTGAGGTGCGACCGGAAGGTCGGGAACCCCTTCCAGACAAAGCAGAGGAGTCGACCCTCCTGTCCAGATCAGGAGGGTAGAAGAGGCTCAGAGGAAGTGGTGCCGGAAAACTTCGGTGTTCCTCTCGAGGGAGACCGGGATGTCGGGGCACTTTGTGGGTCGCATCAAGGGTGACAAGTACCGTTTCGAACTTCAATTCCTAAAGTGGGACTTCTCCTGAGACGCTGTAGCGGCACAGGGCTACATGTTGCGATGACGGGGGAACCACGT
>NW_011459904.1:0-548 GCF_000754665.1 Bison bison bison | reverse complement strand
CATTCAAAGGGTGGAGTTCGGAGACGGTGTCCGGGCATCGGGTTCTTATCAAGAGGGGACCGGGAAAGTCGCGGTCCTTCGGAATGTGGAACCACCCACGAGGCCACGTCTGGAATGTCGTCGTGAGACCGGCCTCATCCTGAGGTGGGACCGGAAGGTCGGGAACCCCTTCCAGACAAAGCAGGGGTGTCGACCCTCCTGTCGAGATCAGGAGGGTAGAAGGGGCTCAGATGAAGTGGTGCCGGAAAACCTCGGTGTTCCTCTGGAGGGAGACCGGGATGTCAGGGAACTTTGTGGGTCGCCTCAAGGGTGCCAAGTACCGTATGGACCTCCAATTCCTAACGTGGGACTTCTCCTGAGATGCGGTAGCGGGAAAGGGCTTCATCTTGCGATGACGGGGGAACCGACGTGGTTTTTCTTCGAGTTGCGGCGGGATTCTCGAGTTACGACCGGGAATTCAGGATGCCTCTTGTGTTGGCCCAGGGAAGTCCAATCTTCCATTCGAGTTGCGAAGGAAAGCTGGGGATTGCTCTCGAGTGACTGCAGGG
>NW_011459903.1:0-573 GCF_000754665.1 Bison bison bison | reverse complement strand
TTCCCCGTCGTAACTCGAGAATCCCGCCGCAACTCGAGAAAAACCACGTGGTTCCCCCGTCATCGCAAGATGAAGCCTTGTCCCGCTACAGCGTCTCAGGAGAAGTCCCACGTTAGGAATTGGAGGTCGAAACGGTACTTGGCACCCTTGATGCGCCCCCACAAAGTTCCCCGGCATCCCGGTCTCCCTGGAGAGGAACACCGAGGTTTTCCGGCACCACTTCCTCTGAGCCCCTTCTACCCTCCTGATCTCGACAGGAGGGTCGACTCCCCTGCTTTGTCTGGAAGGGGTTCCCGACCTTCCGGTCGCACCTCAGGATGAGGCCGGTCTCACGACGACATTCCAGACGTGGCCTCGCTGGTGCTTCCACATTGCGAAGCACCCCGATTTCCCGGTCCCCTCTAGATAAGAAGCCGATGCCCGGACACCTCTCCGAACTCCACCCTGTGAATGAAGTCAACACGAAGGGGCAGTGACTCGCCCGTGCATCGACCGGAAAAACCCCCAGGTTCCAAATACAGCTCGACAAGTGGCCTCTCTCCCCGGGGACACCTCGAGAGGCAAGCGGAGTTC
>NW_011459902.1:0-533 GCF_000754665.1 Bison bison bison | reverse complement strand
GGGACTTCTCCTGAGACGCTGTAGCGGGAAAGGGCTTCATCTTGCGATGACGGGGGAACCTACGTGGTTTTTCTCGAGTTGCGGCGGGATTCTCGAGTTACCACGGGGAATTCGGGATGCCTCTTGTGTTGGCCCGGGGATGTCCAATCTTCCATTCGAGTTGCGAAGGAAAGCTGGGGATTGCTCTCGAGTGACTGCAGGGCCAATAGACCTCATCTAGGCTTGTGTCCAGAAGCCAATGTTCCTCTCCAGGGGCGACCGGGATCTCAGGGTTGCATTCCAGACGCACCCGGGGAGACAGGCATTCATCTCGAGTGGAAGCAAAGAACCCCGCTCTGCTCTCGAGTCGCGACGGGTATCTCTTGGAGCTCACTGGGTGGACTAAAGGGAGTCAAGCCTCCTGAGGCGTTTGGAGAGAGGTCGCGAGGTTGGCCTCTAGGCCATGCAGGAGACGAAGGCCCTCATCTCCGCGATGACGGGGGAGTCTCGGGGTGGTTCTCGAGCGGCGGGCCCAGGGTGCGGTTTCTCACGAG
>NW_011459901.1:0-515 GCF_000754665.1 Bison bison bison | reverse complement strand
GTCACTGCCCCTTCGTGTTGACTTCATTCACAGGGTGGAGTTCGGAGAGGTGTCCGGGCATCGGGTTCTTACCAAGAAGGGACCGGGAAATCGGGGTGCTTCGCAATGTGGATGCACCCACGAGGCCACGTCTGGAATGTCGTCGTGAGACCGGCCACATCCTGAGGTGCGACCGGAACGTCGGGAACCCCTTCCAGACAAAGCAGGGGAGTCGACCCTCCTGTGGAGATCAGGAGGGTAGAAGGGGCTCAGAGGAAGTGGTGCCGGAAAACCTCGGTGTTCCTCTCCAGGGAGACCGGGATGCCGGGGAACTTTGTGGGGGCGCATCAAGGGTGCCAAGTACCGCTTCCTTCTCCAATTCCTAACGTGGGACTTCTCCTGAGACGCTGTAGCGGGAAAGGGCTTCATCTTGCGATGACGGGGGAACCACGTGGTTTTTCTCGAGTTGCGGCGGGATTCTCGAGTTACGACGGGGAATTCGGGATGCCTCTTGTGTTGGCCCAGGGAAGTCCCAT
>NW_011459900.1:0-542 GCF_000754665.1 Bison bison bison | reverse complement strand
GGAACCACCCACGAGGCCACGTCTGGAATGTCGTCGTGAGACCGGCCTCATCCGTGAGGTGCGACCGGAAGGTCGGGAACCCCTTCCAGACAAAGCAGGGGAGTCGACCCTCCTGTCGACATCAGGAGGGTAGAAGGGTCTCAGAGGAAGTGGTGTCAGAAAACCTCGGTGCTCCTCTCGGGGGAGACCGGGATGTCGGGGAACTTTGTGGGTCGCCTCAAGGGTGCCAAGTACCGTTTGGACCTCTACTCCTAACGTGGGATTTCTCCTGAGACGCTGTAGCGGGAAAGGGCTTCATCTTGCGATGACGGGGGAACCACGTGGTTTTTCTCCAGTTGCGGCGGGATTCTCGAGTTACGACCGGGAATTCAGGATGCCTCTTGTGTTGGCCCAGGGAAGTCCAATCTTCCATTCGAGTTGCGAAGGAAAGCTGGGGATTGCTCTCGAGTGACTGCAGGGCCAATAGACCTCATCTATGCTTGTGTCCAGAAGCCAATGTTCCTCTCCAGGGGCGACCGGGATCTCGGGGTTGCATTCCAGAC
>NW_011459899.1:0-508 GCF_000754665.1 Bison bison bison | reverse complement strand
TCCATAGCATTGCAAAGAGTCAGGCATGACTGAGCGACTAGCACACACACACATAATTTACATACTTCACCCTTTAAAATTACACAATTCTGTGAATATTGTCAGATGTAAACCCTAAAACTGCTGCAACTATCAGTGTACAGAACATTTTTAGGGTACCCTCCCCCCAAGTTTTCTCATCCATCTCTTCAGTAGGTTCTTTTTCTCCCTCCCAGGCAACCACTAATCTGTAACTATAATTATGGTTTATTTTCTAGAATTTTATTTTAAGTATACATTATCACCTCATTTGTGTCTGACTTTTATTAAGTATGTTATGACTTTGACATTCATCCATGGTGTTGCATGTATCAGTAGAGTTTGTTCTTTTGTCCTGCAAAGCAATATTCCATTGCTTCCATACTGCACATTTCGTATATTCACTCACCTGTTGATGGACATTTGGATTGTTTCCATTTGAGGGTTGTGAATAAAGCTTCTACACCCACTTTTGTATGGACATGTTGGT
>NW_011459898.1:0-504 GCF_000754665.1 Bison bison bison | reverse complement strand
ACTGGTGCCTGACTGGTGCCTCAGCTCAGCTCTCGCCTCCCTTCGGACCTAGGAGCCAGGCGTCCTTTGCAGAGGGCTTAGAGGCTGGGGGTGTGCACACTGCCAAAGCCTCCCGCAGGGAGAGCTCTTTCCGAGGGAAAGGAAGCGCCCCAGGCTGCATTCCCAAGCTGGTGCTTCCCGCCCAGACTAAGCGCCGCACGGAGGGAATCAGGGTCCCGGTGCCCCTGGCTTGGGGAGGCAGCTCCACAGCCAGAGTGGTGCTCCGTTTGTGCCCAGAAAGCGCCTGCCAGACCGGGCCTTCCCTGGAGCTGTCCTCCCGCCTAGAGGCAGGTGGATGTGCTGTGCGGGCTTCCCCTGTGCGTTTGGGCTCCCTAGCACAGCCGCAGCGCAGGGGAACCAGCCCATGATCAGTGAGCTCCGGGCAGTACTTTGGTCCCAGGTTTGGAGCCCAATGCCCGGAACGCGGGAGAGAAGAGGCTGGCTGCCGGCGGGGGGTTGCAAGGC
>NW_011459897.1:0-506 GCF_000754665.1 Bison bison bison | reverse complement strand
GAAATGCTGCTGCTGCTGCTGCTAAGTCGCTTCAGTCATGTCTGACTGTGTGACCCCATAGATGGCAGCCCCACCTGGCTCCCCCATCCCTGGGATTCTCCAGGCAAGAACACTGGAGTGGGTTGCCATTTCCTTCTCCAATGCATGAAAGTGAAAAGTAAAACTGAAGTCACTCAGTCGTGTCCGACCCCATAGATGGCAGCCCACCAGGCTCCTCCGTCCATAGGATTTTCCAGGCAAGAGTACTGGAGTGGGGTGCCATTGCCTTCTCCGAGATAAGAAGTGAGTGCTTCACAAATGTATGGAAAACTTTATAAAAATAAGTAAATGCAAATTAAAAAGCATGACACTCATTTTTTCCCTATCAGATCATTGCTTAAAAAAATAACACAAAAGTCTGGCAAGTCTATCCTAAAACAAATAACTTTATATACTATGGGCAAGATTGTATATTAGAAAATAACCAGCCATTATGAATGAAAAACATTAAAATGGGCACATATTTT
>NW_011459896.1:0-516 GCF_000754665.1 Bison bison bison | reverse complement strand
GCCCCTCCCACCTCCAGTTTCCCTGACTTCTCAGAGCCACCATGAGAAGCCCCCTGAGGTCACCTGCACAAGTCGAGGGAAGCCCGGGTTTCCTGCCTCAACCCGAGAAAGACCTCGAGAGACCTTCTTCAACACGTCTCGAGGCCAGATTCCCCTGCCATGACTCGAGAGGAATGACGCGCTCCCCCTCGCCACTCGCATGGAGACCCGACTTCCCTGGCGCCCCACGAGAGGCTCACTGAGCTCGCCGTCGTACCTCGTCAGAAACCGCACCCTGGGGCCGCCGCTCGAGAACCACCCCGAGACTCTCCCGTCATCGCGAGATGAGGGCCTTCGTCTCCTGCATGGCCTAGAGGCCAATCTCGACCTCTCTCCCAACGCCTCAGGAGGCTTGAGTCCCTTTAATCCACCCAGTGAGCTCCAAGAGATTCCCGTCGCGACTAGAGAGCAGAGCGGGGTTCTTTGCTTCCACTCGAGATGAATGACTGTCTCCCTGGGTGCGTCTGCAATGCAACC
>NW_011459895.1:0-531 GCF_000754665.1 Bison bison bison | reverse complement strand
GGTCCCTGTTCGGTCGCCACGTGCCGGGGACCAGCCCCAACTGATCCAGGGTATTCGAAGGAGAGATGGCCTAGGCGACTATTTATATGCTATTCAGAGATGTCAAGAATAATAGTATGAGGAGAGCTCAGTAGGAAAATTCGGTGGAGAAAAGAGACTGAGTAGCTTGGTTTACGCGGAAGACCAATCAAACTTCAAGACAAGAAGTTTGCACCACTTACGTAGGCCGCAGGCGCCCTCTCGAATAGCGAAAGGTGCCTCAACCTAGACACCTTCTCGAGTGGGTCTTAGCAGCCCAGGCATAGTTAGTAAGCGTGGTGGGTTCCGCGCTCCAGATGGAGACTCAGCTGGAAGTTAAAGGGAAGAATGGCAAGGAACTTTATGAATTGGAGCTCTAAGTTAACTCTTTGACAGAGAGAGCGAGATGGTGGTGGGGGACAGCCCCCAGTGAAATCAGAGGTGAGAGCACAAAGCAATACAGTAGGCAGACTCTTGGTTTTTTGGGGGGGAGATGCTCGAGAACATCCGGGT
>NW_011459894.1:4750-5095 GCF_000754665.1 Bison bison bison | reverse complement strand
CAGGTGGTCAGTTCCTGATCAGCCACCTGATCAGTGCGTGCACAGTCCCCTGATCAGCGCCTGTCAGTCACTGATCACTGCCTGCTAAACACCTGATCAGTGCCGAACAGCCACGTCATCAGTGCATGCGCAGTCACGTGATCAGTGCATGATAGCCACGTGATCAGTGCGTGCACAGTCCCATGATCAGCGCCTGTCAGTCACTGATCATTGCCTGATAAACACGTGATCAGTGCATGATGAGCCATGTGATCAGTGCCCGATCAGCCACGGCAACAGTGCATGAGCAGTCACGTCATCAGTGCATGATAGCCACGTGATCAGTGCATGCTCAGTCACGTGATC
>NW_011459894.1:0-412 GCF_000754665.1 Bison bison bison | reverse complement strand
GCCGAGCCTCCTTCCTCATGACCTTTGTCCAGAGTGGAATGCCTCCCCGGCTCCCGGCACATGATCAGTGCATGCTCAGTCACGATATCAGTGCCTGCTCAGCCACGTGATCACTGACGGCACAGTCACGTGATCAGCGCCTCTCAGTCACGTGATCACCGTATGATAAACACGTGAGTCAGTGAACGACCAGCCACGTGATCACTGCATGCGCGGTCAGGTGGTCAGTTCCTCATCAGCCACCTGATCAGTGCGTGCACAGTCCCCTGATCAGCGCCTGTCAGTCATTGCTCACTGCCTGCTAAACACCTGATCAGTGCCGAACAGCCACGTCATCAGTGCATGCGCAGTCACGTGATCAGTGCATGATAGCCACGTGATCAGTGCGTGCACAGTCCCATGATCAGCGCCT
>NW_011459893.1:0-538 GCF_000754665.1 Bison bison bison | reverse complement strand
ACCCGTCGCGACTCGAGAGCAGACGGGGTTCTTTGCTTCCACTCGAGATGAATGCCTGTCTCCCCCGGGTGCGGTCTGGAATGCAACCCCGAGATCCCGGTCGCCCCTGGAGAGGAACATTGGCTTCTGGACACAAGCCTAGATGAGGTCTATTGGCCCTGCAGTCACTCGAGAGCAATCCCCAGCTTTCCTTCGCAACTCGAATGGAAGATTGGACTTCCCTGGGCCAACACAAGAGGCATCCCGAATTCCCCGTCGTAACTCGAGAATCCCGCCGCAACTCGAGAAAAACCACGTGGTTCCCCCGTCATCGCAAGATGAAGCCCTTTCCCGCTACAGCGTCTCAGGAGAAGTCCCACGTTAGGAATTGGAGGTCGAAACGGTACTTGGCACCCTTGATGCGCCCCCACAAAGTTCCCCGGCATCCCGGTCTCCCTGGAGAGGAACACCGAGGTTTTCCGGCACCACTTCCTCTGAGCCCCTTCTACCCTCCTGATCTCCACAGGAGGGTCGACTCCCCTGCTTTGTCTGGAAGGGG
>NW_011459892.1:0-528 GCF_000754665.1 Bison bison bison | reverse complement strand
TTGAGCTCTGTGCAACTCTTCTCAAAATTTGCTTTGAGACATATTGGAATGTCTTCTACTTGTGGAGCATAAAATTGGCACAATCCGGTCTTTCCCTTGGTGTTGATAAGCCTTAAAAACGTGGTGGTTTAAAGACTTGGGCTCCTTCCAAGTTGGTCTTAATTTTAGTTTACCAGCATAGAAATGGCAACCCACTTACCAGGCCCATTCTGGCCTGGAAAATCCCATGGACTGAGGAGCCTGGTAGGCTACAGTCGATGGGGTCGCAAAGAGTCAGACATGACCGAGCGACTTCACTTTCACTTTCGCCCAGCATAGAGCATTCCTAGGACTTCTTTGACCCTTATCATTCTTTAACATGAAAATACATAACTGTGATATGGTAATAAATATCTCAAATAACATGAAAATATGTAACTTTGGCACAGTAGTAAATATCTTAAATGGTACTGAGTTACTATATGGTCTCTCCTTTGGTCACTGGTATGAAAAACTGAGCTTGCAAGTCTGGACTCTTCTGATTTGACA
>NW_011459891.1:0-550 GCF_000754665.1 Bison bison bison | reverse complement strand
TCCCCCGTCAGCGCAAGATGTAGCCCTGTGCCGCTACAGCATCTCAGGAGAAGTCCCACTTAGGAATTGGAGTTCGAAACGGTACTTGTCACCCTTGATGCGACCCACAAAGTGCCCCGACATCCCGGTCTCCCTCGAGAGGAACACCGAAGTTTTCCGGCACCACTTCCTCTGAGCCTCTTCTACCCTCCTGATCTGGACAGGAGGGTCGACTCCTCTGCTTTGTCTGGAAGGGGTTCCCGACCTTCCGGTCGCACCTCAGCATGAGGCCGGTCTCACGACGACATTCCAGACGTGGCCTCGTGGGTGGTTCCACATTCCGAAGGACCCCGATTTCCCGGTCCCCTCTTGATAAGAACCCGATGCCCGGACACCTCTTCGAACTCCACCCTGTGAATGAAGTCAACACGAAGGGGTAGTGACTCGCCCGTGCATCGTCGGGAAAAAACCCCCAGGTTCCAAATACCGCTCGACAAGTGGCCTGTCTCCCCGGGAACACCTCGAGGGGCAAGCGGAGTTCCATGCCTCAACACAAGACGAGGCCTGACTC
>NW_011459890.1:0-525 GCF_000754665.1 Bison bison bison | reverse complement strand
GTTTTATTTATTTTTTCTCCCTGTTATGTTGCCCTCTGTGCTTCCAAGCTCGGCACAGATTCGGCAGTGAGAGTGTTTCCTGGTGTTTGGAACTTCTCTCTTTTAAGACTCCCTTCCCGGGACGGAGCTCCGTCCCTCCCTCTTTTGTCTTCTTTTTTGTCTTTTATATTTTTCCTACCTCCTTTCGAAGAGTTGGGTTGCTTTTCTGGGTGCCTGGTGTCCTCTGCTGGCATTCAGAAGTTGTTTTGTGGAATTTACTCGACGTTTAAATGCTCTTTTGATGAATTTGTGGGGGAGAAAGTGTTCTCCCCGTCCTACTCCTCTGCCATCTTGGCTCCTCCCCTAGCCCATAGGATTTTAACAGACAGACTTCTTTCCACATTTTAATAATGTGATATAAAAAATGAAAAGTTCTTTTCATGTATTAAAAGAAGTCTCAGATTTAATGCAAAATTACTACTTGCCTACTGTAAAAGTTATGATGAAGAAGAAAATTAATTACAACATTTTCAGGAAATATTAATA
>NW_011459889.1:0-536 GCF_000754665.1 Bison bison bison | reverse complement strand
AACAAAGATCACATCATCATCCTCATGTACATGTTCCACTCCAACCAAGATGAGTTCAGCATCTTCATCATTTACTAGTTTGGTTTCTCCCTCACTTTTCTGTGTTCTGGCTCTTGTTCTTCTTCACATGACATCCATGGTCGTTCCATATTTTAAAACTTTTTTTGTTCTTGGAGGGTGTGACCACAAGTCCCAGTGCTTCCTTTAAATAAACTGCCACCTAGGTATAAATATACTACATATTAGTTAAGTACAGAAAAATGTGCTATTTGGTTATCTCCAAAACTCTACGGTAGTTATAAACACCCTTATCTTACAAATAAAGATACTGAACATCAAAGAGACTAAATGAAAGATGAATAACCTATGACTACAAGTCTACATGACTCAAGAATAATAGCTTTGTTCCATGTTGATTTTAATCTCTTCTAAGTAAAAAAAAAGAAAGAAAAAGAAAAAACAGTATACCACCACTGATCATTAGGAGAAATCACATGTAAAGCATGAGTATTTTTACAACTGCACTATTGTACAGT
>NW_011459888.1:0-532 GCF_000754665.1 Bison bison bison | reverse complement strand
CGGTTTCTCACGAGATACGACGGCGAGGTCAGTGAGCTTCTCGTGGGGCGGCCTGGGAAGACGAGTCTCCATGCGAGTGGCGAGGGGGAGCGCGTCATTTCTCTCGAGTCATGGTAGGGGAACCTGACCTCGAGACGTGTTGAAGAAGGTCTCTCGAGGTCTTTCTCGGGTTGAGGCAGGAAACCCTGGCTTCCCTCGACTTGTGCAGGTGACCTCAGGGGGCTTCTCATGGTGGCTCTGAGAAGTCAGGGAAACTGGAGGTGGGGGGTGGCGGCCACTCGGGACTCCACGGGGTTTGGTGCATTGGAAGAGGGCCTCATCTCCAGTTGAGGCAGGAACCTCAGGGTTCCTCTGATTTCAGACTCCGATCGCAGGGTCCCTGCAGAATGGGGACAGGAGAGTCAGGCCTCGTCTTGGGTTGAGGCATGGAACTCCGCTTGCCTCTCGAGGTGTCCCCGGGGAGAGAGGCCACTTGTCGAGCGGTATTTGGAACCTGGGGGTCTTTTCCGGACGATGCACGGGCGAGTCACTG
>NW_011459887.1:0-601 GCF_000754665.1 Bison bison bison | reverse complement strand
AATGTCGTCGTGAGACCGGCCTCATCCGTGAGGTGCGACCGGAAGGTCGGGAACCCCTTCCAGACAAAGGCAGGGGAGTCGACCCTCCTGTGGAGATCAGGAGGGTAGAAGGGGCTCAGAGGAAGTGGTGCCGGAAAACCTCGTGTTCCTCTCCAGGGAGACCGGGATGCCGGGGAACTTTGTGGGGGCGCATCAAGGGTGCCAAGTACCGTTTCGACCTCCAATTCCTAACGTGGGACTTCTCCTGAGACGCTGTAGCGGGAAAGGGCTTCATCTTGCGATGACGGGGGAACCACGTGGTTTTTCTCGAGTTGCGGCGGGATTCTCGAGTTACGACGGGGAATTCGGGATGCCTCTTGTGTTGGCCCAGGGAAGTCCCATCTTCCATTCGAGTTGCGAAGGAAAGCTGGGGATTGCTCTCGAGTGACTGCAGGGCCAATAGACCTCATCTAGGCTTGTGTCCAGAAGCCAATGTTCCTCTCCAGGGGCGACCGGGATCTCGGGGTTGCATTCCAGACGCACCCGGGGAGACAGGCATTCATCTCGAGTGGAAGCCAAGAACCCCGCTCTGCTCTCGAGTCGCGACGGGTATCTCTTGGAG
>NW_011459886.1:0-515 GCF_000754665.1 Bison bison bison | reverse complement strand
TGCCTGACACGCTTGTCCGGCCACATGTGATTGCTCACAGCCTCCCAACCGTGAGAGGCACGAGATGCTTTAAACCTTCTAAAAACAGGTTCCTTAGAAAAGTTAGAAAACTATTAGTATAAGTATAATGGGCTGATTAGAAATTGTATTGGTGAAGGGTTTTCATTTGTTGAGCCAATGTTTGTTGCTAAGTCTCCACATCCCCTGCCCTTACACACATTAATGAATATATAGAAGAAATAAGTATAACCTTTGATATTAATCACGTTAGACCTTAGGCTAAGTAAATTCTTTCCTTAACTAAAACCCACTACACCGTCACCCTATAGGAATGTAACTTTATTTGGGTGGTGTCTGTTTTAAGAATAATCACCCCTGGAGAAATAAGTGTCCTGGTTGACTGACCGTTGTCACAAGGAGAGGGTCATAAATTGTCAGCAGGCCCCCCTGGCCAGAAGATGATGTAACATCCCTAAGACCTCTGTATGCATTTGTATGAAGCACCTGACTTTGAT
>NW_011459885.1:0-531 GCF_000754665.1 Bison bison bison | reverse complement strand
AGTGGAGAAAAGAGGCTGAAGAATTCAGCCAGAAGGTAAGAGAAAAGAACGACATGGTGAGACCAAGTTCCGGTGAACAACGGCCCGCTACTTTATTTTTGAAAGTAGTTTTTATACCTTAAGTTATGCATAGAGGATAATGGGGGAAGGGTAGAATCTTGCAGCAAACCAGGCTTTCTTCCTGCAAACTTATCATATGCAAACGCTTCGGTGATTTGCATCATCTTCTGGCCCGGAGGCCTGTTAACATTTTAAGACCTTTTCTTCAGAAAACTTATTTTTCTCTAAAGGTGGTTGGTCAGGAGCCACCCTCCAAAAAAGCATTAGATAAAGTTGCATTCCTACAGAGCAAAGGTGTAGTGGGCTATAACAAGAAAAAGAATTAACACAAGGGTCCCAGGTTACAAACATTAAAGCTACTACTTACACCAATTATATTAATCAATACACTGCCAGGGACACAGCAGGTAAGGGATATGGAAACTGAGCAGCAAACAATGGCCCAACAAGTGAAAAACCATTCACCAATAC
>NW_011459884.1:0-520 GCF_000754665.1 Bison bison bison | reverse complement strand
GCGGAGATGAGGGCCTTCGTCTCCTGCATGGCCTAGAGGCCAACCTCGCAACCTCTCTCCAAACGCCTCAGGAGGCTTGACTCCCTTTAGTCCACCCAGTGAGCTCCAAGAGATACCCGTCGCGACTCGAGAGCAGAGCGGGGTTCTTTGCTTCCACTCGAGATGAATGGCCTGTCTCCCCGGGTGCGTCTGGGAATGCAACCCCGAGATCCCGGTCGCCCCTGGGAGAGGAACATTGGCTTCTGGACACAAGCCTAGATGAGGTCTATTGGCCCTGCAGTCACTCGAGAGCAATCCCCAGCTTTCCTTCGCAACTCGAATGGAAGACTGGGACTTCCCTGGGCCAACACAAGGAGGCATCCCGAATTCCCCGTCGTAACTCGAGAATCCCGCCGCAACTCGAGAAAAACCACGTGGTTCCCCCGTCATCGCAAGATGAAGCCCTTTCCCGCTACAGCGTCTCAGGAGAAGTCCCACGTTAGGAATTGGAGGTCGAAACGGGACTTGGCACCCTTGATGC
>NW_011459883.1:0-523 GCF_000754665.1 Bison bison bison | reverse complement strand
GAGGTACCCCTGCGCTTCCTGCCTCAACTGGAGATGAGGCCCCTCTTCCAATGCACCAAACCCAGTCGGAGTCCCGAGAGGCCCCTCCCACCTCCAGTTTCCCTGGCTTCTCAGAGCCACCATGAGAAGCCCCCTGAGGTCACCTGCACAAGTCGAGGGAACCCAGGGTTTCCTGCCTCAACCCGAGAAAGACCTCGAGAGAACTTCTTCAACACGTCTCGAGCCCAGATTCCCCTACCTTGGCTCGGGAGCAGTGACGCGCTCCCCCTCGCCACTCGCATGGAGACCCGACTTCCCTGGCGCCCCACGAGAGGCTCACTGACCTCGCTGTCATACCTCGTGAGAAACCGCACACTGGGGCCGCCGCTCGAGAACAACCCCGAGATTCCCCCGTCATCGAGAGATGAGGTCCTTCGTCTCCTGCATGGCCTAGAGACCAATCTCGCGACCTCTCTCCAAACGCCTCAGGAGGCTTGACTCCCTTGGGTCCACCCAGTGAGCTCCAAGAGATACCCGTCGCGAT
>NW_011459882.1:0-512 GCF_000754665.1 Bison bison bison | reverse complement strand
AAGGCGCCAAGATGGCGGAGGAGTAGGACGGGGAAACACTTTCTCCCCCACAAATTCATAAAAAGAGCATTTAAACGTCGAGTAAATTCCACAAAACAACTTCTGAATGCCGGCAGAGGACATCAGGCACCCAGAAAAGCAACCCAACTCCTCGAAAGGAGGTAGGAAAAAATATTAAAGACAATAAAAGAGACAAAAGAGGGAGGGACGGAGTTCCGTCCCCGGAAGGGAGTCTTAAAAAAGAGAGAGGTTTCCAAACACCAGGAAACATTCTCACTGCCGAATCCATGCAGAGCTTTGGAAGCACAGAGGACAACATAACAGGGAGAAAAAATAAATAAACAATTAAAACCCTCGCAGATTGCAAGCCCTACGGTAACTCCTCCAGCGGAGAAGCAGCGCAGACGCCTGCATCTGCCATTAGCAAGCGGGGGCTGGGCAGGGAGGCGCGGCGCGGGCTGCATCGCTGAGACTAAGAATCTGGCCTGAATACCCTAAGCACTATCTGAGCG
>NW_011459881.1:0-502 GCF_000754665.1 Bison bison bison | reverse complement strand
CCTGGTATATGGTAGACGTTCTCTTCTGCAATGTAACTGGGGTAGGAGTTAGTCAATTAAACGTCATGCAAAAGACTACATTGTTTTTTATATTTTTAAGCTTAAACCCTATGAATGAATACTTGTAGATTTTAAATAATTTCTCCTCTTGCGTTAAATTGCAAAGTGCTGTCACAGACTCCTCCTATCCCCTGTGCATGCTCCTTTGCAGCATGACTGCTGTTTCTTTCATCAAGAGGTCATTTCCGCTTCCTACGTACGTCTTGAAGCTGGGATGACTTTGTGATGTCCTTTTACCAACTGGATGGAGCAGAAGAGACTGGGTGGCTTAAACAGCAAACATTTCCTTCTCACATCTCTAGGAGCTGGAAGTCTGAGATTGGGGTGCCATCTTGGTCAGGTTCTGGTAAGAACCCTCCTCCTGATTTGCAGCAGGCTGCCTTTTGCTGAGGGCTCACAGAGTGATGCAAGAGAAAGGGCTCTGGGACGCTGATCCCATCAC
>NW_011459880.1:0-534 GCF_000754665.1 Bison bison bison | reverse complement strand
CCCGTTTCACCGGGCGGCGGGAGCGAGGTCCCAGAGGCTCTCCGTGGAACCGGGGCGTGGGGGGCGGGGCTCACCGGGAGCCCGTGGTGAAGGTGGGCAGCGCACCGGGAGCGCGCCCGGGCGGGGCGAAGCCGGGCGGCGCGGGTCGGGAATCGGGTCGTGGCGGGGATGGGGGGCGGTCCCCGTTGTGCTCCGGGGACCCCCACTGCGGCTGGGAAGGCACCGGGAGCATGGCAGGGGCGGGGCGGCGCGGGGCGGGGGTCGGCTCCTGGCGGGGTGGGGGAGAGCTTCCCCGTTGTCCTCTCGGGGGTCGCCGTGGCGGCTGGGAACGCCCACTGCGTGCGCTCCTGGGTCCCCAAGGATCGGCATCCAGTGGGCGCGGCGGAGGGGTGCGGACCACAGGTCAGGGAACTGGGACTGCGTGGAGCAGGGAACCACGTAGTCCGCCCTCTGTCGGCACAACCTGGCGGTCGCAGAAAGGCCTCGCCTTTGGGCTCAAGGCCTTGACCGCTCCACCCCTTTGCTGAAAGGTCA
>NW_011459879.1:0-526 GCF_000754665.1 Bison bison bison | reverse complement strand
AGGGCCTCATCTCCAGCTGAGGCAGGAACCTCAGGGCTCCTCTGATTTCAGACTCCGATCGCAGGGTCCCTGCAGACTGGGGACAGGAGAGTCAGGCCTCGTCTGGGTTGAGGCATGGAACTCCGCTTGCCTCTCGAGGTGTCCCCGGGGAGAGAGGCCACTTGTCGAGCTGTATTTGGAACCTGGGGGTTTTTTCCGGACGATGCACGGGCGAGTCACTGCCCCTTGGTGTTGACTTCATTCACAGGGTGGAGTTCGGAGAGGTGTCCGGGCATCGGGTTCTTACCAAGAGGGGATCGGGAAATCGGGGTGCTTCGCAATGTGGTAGCACCCACGAGGCCACGTCTGGAATGTCGTCGTGAGCCCGGCCTCATCCTGAGGTGCGACCGGAAGGTCGGGAACCCCTTCCAGACAAAGCAGGGGAGTCGACCCTCCTGTGGAGATCAGGAGGGTAGAAGGGGCTCAGAGGAAGTGGGGCCGGAAAACCTCGGTGTACCTCTCCAGGGAGACCGGGATGCCGGGGAAC
>NW_011459878.1:0-515 GCF_000754665.1 Bison bison bison | reverse complement strand
GCACATCAAAGGAAACTATTAGCAAGGTGAAAGACAGCCTCAGAATGGGAGAAAATAATAGCAAATGAAGCAACGACAAACAACTAATCTCAAAAATATACAAGCAACTCCTACAGCTCTACTCCAGAAAAATAAATGACCCAATCAAAAAATGGGCCAAAGATCTAAATAGACATTTCTCCAAAGAAGACATACAGATGGCTAACAAACACATGAAAAGATGCTCAACATCACTCATTATCAGAGAAATGCAAATCAAAACCACTATGAGGTACCATTTCACACCAGTAAGAATGGCTGCAATCCAAAAGTCTACAAATAATAAATGCTGGAGAGGGTGTGGAGAAAAGGGAACCCTCTTACACTGTTGGTGGGAATGCAAACTAGTACAGTCACTATGGAGAACAGTGTGGAGATTCCTTAAAAAACTGGAAATAGAACTGCCTTATGATCCAGCAATCCCACTGCTGGGCATACACACTGAGGAAACCAGAAGGGAAAGAGACACGTGTACC
>NW_011459877.1:0-501 GCF_000754665.1 Bison bison bison | reverse complement strand
CTCCAAACGCCTCAGGAGGCTTGACTCCCTTTAGTCCACCCAGTGAGCTCCAAGACATACCCGTCGCGACTCGAGAGCAGAGCGGGTTCTTTGCTTCCACTCGAGATGAATGCCTGTTCCCCGGGTGCGTCTGGAATGCAACCCCGAGATCCCGGTGCCCCTGGAGAGGAGCATTGGCTTCTGGACACAAGCCTAGATGAGGTCTATTGGCCCTGCAGTCACTCGAGAGCAATCCCCAGCTTGCCTTCGCAACTCGAATGGAACGATTGGACTTCCCTGGGCCAACACAAGAGGCATCCCGAATTCCCCGTCGGAACTCGAGAATCCCGCCGCAACTCGAGAAAAACCACGTGGTTCCCCCGTCATCGCAAGATGAAGCCCTTTCCCGCTACAGCGTCTCAGGAGAAGTCCCACGTTAGGAATTGGAGGTCGAAACGGTACTTGGCACCCTTGATGCGCCCCACCAAGTTCCCCGGCATCCCGGTCTCCCTGGAGAGGAAC
>NW_011459876.1:0-515 GCF_000754665.1 Bison bison bison | reverse complement strand
GGCTCGGCATACGCAAAGGCGGGATCGAGCTTCAGGAGTCCCCCTGGAAATTCTCGAGCATATACCCCCAAAACCAGAGTCTGCCTCCTTTCTGCTTGTGCTTTCACCTAAACCTCTGACTTTACGGGGGGCTCTCCCCCACTACCTCTCTACTGAAAAAAAGAGTTAGCTTACAGTTCCAGTTAATAATTCCTGGGTGTGACAGTGTTTAACCTACAAACTCCTTTGGAAATCCTCTAGCCTGCCTGAATAGGTTTTTCCGGCCACATGTGACTGTCCAGAGCCTCCCAACTGTGAGAGGCAGGAGATGTTCTAAACTGTCTAAACACAGATTCTTTTGAGTAGTTAAAAGATTGATTAGAAATTGTATTGGTGAATGGTTTTTCACTTGTTGGGCCATTGTTTGCTGCTAAGTTTCCATATCCCTTACCTGCTGTGTCCCTGGCAATGTATTGATTAATATAATTGGTGTAAGTAGTAGCTTTAATGTTTGTAACCTGGGACCCTTGAGTTAA
>NW_011459875.1:0-504 GCF_000754665.1 Bison bison bison | reverse complement strand
CCAGGAGAAATATCAATAACCTCAGATATGCAGATGACACCACCCTTATGGCAGAAAGTGAAGAGGAACTAAAAAGACCTCTTGATGAAAGTGAAAGAGGAGAGTGAAAACGTTGACTTAAAGCTCAACATTCAGAAAACCAAGATCATGGCATCCGGTCCCATCACTTCATGGAAAATAGATGGGGAAACAGTGGAAACAGTGTCAGACTTTATTTTGGGGGGCTCCAAAATCACTGCAAATGGTGACTGCAGCCATGAAATTAAAAGACGCTTACTCCTTGGAAGGAAAGTTACGATCAACCTAGATAGCATATTCAAAAGCAGAGACATTACTTTGCCAATAAAATTTGTCTAGTCAAGGCTATGGTTTTTCTAGTAGTCATGTATGGATGCTAGAGTTGGACTGTGAAGAAGGCTGAGCACCGAAGAATTAATGTTTTTGAACTGTGGTGTTGGAGAAGACTCTTGAGAGCCCCTTGGACTGTAAGGAGATCCAACCAGT
>NW_011459874.1:0-517 GCF_000754665.1 Bison bison bison | reverse complement strand
AACCCGGGAAGACCTCGAGAGACCTTCTTCAACACGTCTCGAGGCCAGATTCCCCTACCATGGCTCGGGAGCAATGACGCGCTCCCCGTCGCCACTCGCATGGAGACCCGACTTCCCTGGCGCCCCACGAGAGGCTCACTGACCTCGCCGTCGTACCTCGTGAGAAACCGCACACTGGGGCCGCCGCTCGAGAACAACCCCGAGATTCCCCCGTCATCGAGAGATGAGGGCCTTCATCTCCTGCATGCCCTAAAGACCAATCTCGCCAACTCTCACCAAACGCCTCAGGAGGCTTGACTCCCTTGAGTCCACCCAGTGAGCTCCAAGAGATACCCGTCGCGATTCGAGAGCAGAGCGGGGTTCTTTGCTTCCACTCGAGATGAATGCCTGTCTCCCCGGGTGCGTCTGGAATGAAACCCCGAGATCCCTGTCGCCCCTGGAGAGGAACATTGGCTTCTGGACACAAGCCTAGATGAGGTCTATTGGCCCTGCAGTCACTCGGGAGCAATCCCCAGCT
>NW_011459873.1:0-585 GCF_000754665.1 Bison bison bison | reverse complement strand
CCGCGCGGTTTTCCCAAGCAGCCTACGTGTCCGCTGCAAGTCCAAGGGCCAGAACCCTGATCTCTGGCCGGCTGGCCCAGCCCTGCTTCTGGCACGTTTGGAGGCCAGCGGGCCCTTGACCACCTGCTGGGATGGGAAAGGGAAGGGTCCACGAATTGCACCCTAGAAACTTAGTAGGGTGCATGGGTTTCAAAACCCGGTGGCCGCCCAGGCAGAAAACAAGGGAGGAGGGCACCCTGCTGCCCTTTCATGGCAGCATCTGTGGCTGTCCTGCTGAGGGGGCCTTTCCATGGGGACCGTGTGCAGTACAAGTTTGGTGTTTTGGAACCGAATAATTAGAACGTGTAAAAATTGTAAATGATGTGGTGGTTTGATTCAAACAAAACAAAACAAAAAACCAAGCTCCAAGTTTTTTGCAAATTTAGGTCTTAATATTGAAGGCCTGTATTCCTTCCACTGTGGCATTGTACGAAGAAATGTGTCGGGTTTTTGTTTTTTTTTTTTAACTTGTTTTTTGTTTTTCTTTTTTTTTAGAAAAGATTCCGAAAAATGAGGGAAACAGGAAGCCCAGAGGTGCCCCTGTAG
>NW_011459872.1:0-545 GCF_000754665.1 Bison bison bison | reverse complement strand
GGCGTGGGGGGCAAAGGGGGGGCCTCGGTAGTGCGAAGGGGAGGGGCTGAGGCGCTCCGGTCGACCGCGCCTCCCTGGCTTCTGGGTGGGTTTCGGGCACCGGACAGGTGCCGGGCAAGTTGGGCGCTCAAGTTTCGCTGCGTCTAGGCCCGCAGGAGGTTCAGAGGCCCCTGGGCCGCGGGGGTTGGGAGGCGGCGGGCGCCGAAGACCGACACCTCAGGGGCCGCGCGGGCCTGAACAGCGAATGGGATCGGGGGGAGGCCCGGCTCAGCGAGCGCGGCCGGGTCTGGAGTGGCCGCGGGTGGGAGGGCGCCGAGACCTCCGCACCCCTCAGCCCAGCCCCCAGGCCCCGCGCGCACGCACGCACGCACGCCCTCCCGGTCAATGGGGGGTCCTGGAAGCCCCTCGGGCCCCCGGGCCCGGCCAGGCGCTTGCTGGTCTGGTGTTGGCGGTGTTCGGGGGGTGGGGGGGTGGGGGCGGGCCGGCGTCAGCAGGCTGGAGTCCGGTCGCGGGTCGTGCGGCTCAAGTACAGCATGCCCCGCGAC
>NW_011459871.1:0-518 GCF_000754665.1 Bison bison bison | reverse complement strand
GATTCCCCTACTGCCGTGAGCCGGCATATTGCATATTGAGTGCATATTGCATATTGCATATTGAGTGCAGCACTTTCCACAGCATCATCTTTCTGGATCTGGAATAGCTTAACTGGAATTCTATCACTGCTGGGAGCCAGTGAGGTACTCCGCCCATGACAAAGGTCATGAGGAAGGAGGCTCGGCATACGCAAAGGCGGGATCGAGCTTCAGGAGTCCCCCTGGAAATTCTCGAGCATATACCCCCAAAACCAGAGTCTGCGTACTTTCTGCTTGTGCTTTCACCTAAACCTCTGACTTTACGAGGGGCTCTCCCCCACTACCTCTCTCTGAAAAAAGAGTTAGCTTACAGTTCCAGTTAATAATTCCTGGGTGTGACAGTGTTTAACCTACAAACTCCTTTGGAAATCCTCTAGCCTGCCTGAATAGGTTTTTCCGGCCACATGTGACTGTTCAGAGCCTCCCAACTGTGAGAGGCAGGAGATGTTCTAAACTGTCTAAACACAGATTCTTTTGAG
>NW_011459870.1:0-520 GCF_000754665.1 Bison bison bison | reverse complement strand
GTGACGGGGGAGGTCTCGGGGGGTCGTCGTGCGGCGGCCCCAGGGTGCGGTTTCTCACGAGGTACGACGGTGAGGTCAGTGAGCCTCTCGTGGGCGCCAGGGAAGTCGGGTCTCCATGCGAGTGGCAGGGGGAGCGTGTCATTGCTCCCGAGTCATTGTAGGGGAACCTGGCCTCGAGACGTGTTGAAGAAGGTCTCTCGAGGTCTTTCTCGGGTTGAGGCAGGGAACCCTGGCTTCCCTCGACTTGTGCAGGTGACCTCAGGGGGCTTCTCATGGTGGCTCTGAGAAGTCAGGGAAACTGGAAGTGGGACGGGCCTCTCGGGACTCCACGGGGTTTGGTGCATTGGAAGAGGGCCTCATCTCCAGTTGAGGCAGGAACCTCAGGGTTCCTCTGATTTCAGACTGCGATCGCAGGGTACCTGCAGACTGGGGACAGGAGAGTCAGGCCTCGTCTTGGGTTGAGGCACGGAACTCCGCTTGCCTCTCGAGGTGTCCCCGGGGAGAGAGGCCACTTGTCGAG
>NW_011459869.1:0-500 GCF_000754665.1 Bison bison bison | reverse complement strand
GCAGATGACATGATCCTCTACATAGAAACCCTAAAGAATCCACAGAAAATTACTAGAAATAATCAATGACTACAGTAAAGTTGCAGGATATAAAAATCAACACACAGAAATCCCTTGCATTCCTATACACTAATAATGAGAAAACAGAAAGAGAAATTAAGGAAACAATTCCATTCACCATTGCAACGGAAAGAATAAAATACTTAGGAATATATCTACCTAAAGAAACTAAAGACCTATATATAGAAAACTATAAAACACTGGTGAAAGAAATCAAAGAGGACACTAATAGATGGAGAAATATACCATGTTCATGGATTGGAAGAATCAATATAGTGAAAATGAGTATACTACCCAAAGCAATTTATAGATTCAACGCAATCCCTATCAAGCTACCAACAGTATTCTTCACAGAGCTAGAACAAATAATTTCACAATTTGTATGGAAATACAAAAAACCTCGAATAGCCAAAGCGATCTTGAGAAAGAAGAATGGAACT
>NW_011459868.1:0-500 GCF_000754665.1 Bison bison bison | reverse complement strand
TTTTCCAGGCAAGAGTACTGGAGTGGGTTGCCATTTCCTTCTCCTGGGGATCTTCCTGACCCAGGGGATTGAACCCAGGTCTCACTGCATTGCATGCAGACGCTTTACCGGCTGAGCCACCAGGGGAGTTCCTAAGGGAGACATGAGGGCCATACCAGCTTAATGCAAAGTCTGCGTGGGCACAGCTGATAATTTCCTTAGTTCCCTAGTTGTGCTAACAGGTGGCTCCCAAGCCTGGGAGCTTGCTACAGTGGCATGATTGTTCTTGGCTCCTAACAATTTGCTTAGTCCTGTCAGCTTGTTCTTTGTAACCTTTGTCTTGCCTTTGTTTTATCCCCTTATGTTTATAGCCTTTGAGTTCATGGTGTTTGTGGTGGCAGGTCTTTGGATGAGAGGGATTTTCTTTTTTGTTCCCCAGGACAGAACTAGAGCTGATTTTGTTTGAAAATGGCAAGGCTGAACTCCTGAATGGGTGGTTTGTTGAATTGAGTCAGATGGAA
>NW_011459867.1:0-520 GCF_000754665.1 Bison bison bison | reverse complement strand
GTTCCCCGGGTGCGTCTGGAATGCAACCCCGAGATCCCTGTCGCCCCTGGAGAGGAACATTGGCTTCTGGACACAAGCCTAGATGAGGTCTCTTGGCCCTGCAGTCACTCGAGAGCAATCCCCAGCTTTCCTTCGCAACTCGAGTGGAAGATTGGACTTCCCTGGGCCAACTCAAGAAGCAGCCTGAATTCCCCGTCGTAACTCGAGAATCCCGCCGTAACTCGAGAAAAACCACGTGGCTCCCCCGTCATCGCAAGATGAAGCCCTTTCCCGCTACAGCGTCTCAGGAGAAGTCCCCCGTTAGGAATTGGAGGTCGAAAGGGCACTTGGCACCCTTGATGCGACCCACAAAGTTCCCCGAAATCCCGGTCTCCCTCGAGAGGAACACTGAGGTTTTCCGGCACCCCCTCCTCTGAGCCCTTTCTCCCCTCCTGATCTGGACAGGAGGGTCGACTCCCCTGCTTTGTCTGGAAGGGGTTCCCGACCTTCCGGTCGCACCTCAGGATGAGGCCGGTCTCAC
>NW_011459866.1:0-522 GCF_000754665.1 Bison bison bison | reverse complement strand
CAACCCAAGACGAGGCCTGACTCTCCTGTCCCCAGTCTGCAGGGACCCTGCGATCGGAGTCTGAAATCAGAGGTACCCTGCGGTTCCTGCCTCAGCTGGAGATGAGGCCCTCTTCCAATGCACCAAACCCAGTGGAGTCCCGAGAGGCCCCTCCCACCTCCAGTTTCCCTGGCTTCTCAGAGCCACCATGAGAAGCTCCCTGAGGTCACCTGCACAAGTCGAGGGAACCCAGGGTTTCCTGCCTCAACCCGAGAAAGACCTCGAGAGACCTTCTTCAACGCGTCTCGAGGCCAGATTCCCCGTACCATGGCTCGGGAGCAATGACGTGCTCCCCCTCGCCACTCGCATGGAGACCCGACTTCCCTGGCGCCCCACGAGAGGCTCACTGACCTCGCCGTCGTACCTCGTGAGAAACCGCACACTGGGGCCGCCGCTCGAGAACAACCCCGAGATTCCCCCGTCATCGAGAGATGAGGGCCTTCGTCTCCTGCATGGCCTAGAGACCAATCTCGCGACCTCTCT
>NW_011459865.1:0-500 GCF_000754665.1 Bison bison bison | reverse complement strand
GCGGGAGGCTTTGGCAGTGTGCACAGCACCAGCCCCTAAGCCCTCTGGAAGGACGCCTGGCTCCTAGGTCCGAAGGGAAGGCGAGAGCTGAGCTGAGGCACCAGTCAAGCACCAGTCACGTCTCCCACACTCCCGCAGCCTGCTCCTTCCCGGGCGCGAACGCTAGAAGCTGGGCAGGGCTTGGGGAGGCTCGCCCAGCCCAGAGCAGCCTCTCGGCCGGGGCTCTGTGCTATCGCGCCTGGGCGCAGAGCTGGAGCTCGGCCCGTGTGGAAGCTCACTCGGTCCTTCCCAGTAACAGGCTTGCAAGCACCCGCCGGCAGCCAGCCTCTTCTCTCCCGCGTTCCGGGCATTGGGCTCCAAACCTGGGACCAAAGTACTGCCCGGAGATCACGGATCATGGGCTGGTTCCCCTGCGCTGCGGCTGTGCTAGGGAGCCCAAACGCACAGGGGAAGCCCGCACAACACATCCACCTGCCTCTAGGCAGGAGGACAGCTCCAGG
>NW_011459864.1:0-533 GCF_000754665.1 Bison bison bison | reverse complement strand
ATTTGGATGAGGAACTTGACATTTTGTACACAAGCTGGTAAGCAGTAGAGATACTGGAGTTCAAAGCTATTGCTCTTAATCATATTAGCCCATTTCATCAGAAAAAAATAGAAAAGCTGTTTCATGTTCCTCCTCTGCTCAAAACACCACAGTTTTGCCCTATTTCTTTCAAATTTAAAATGAAAACCCATACTGTAGCTACAAGGCACATGCTATTAGTTTCCAAGTGAATTCTCAGGCCTCCTGCCCTCTCTCTCCCACACAGTGCCCTCTTTGCTGTTCCTCAGGCACAGGATCAGTGCTGCCCTCTGAGCACAGAACTGCAGCGCCCCTTTCACCTGTGAGTACGCTTACTTGACTCACTCACACCTTTCAAGTCTTTGCTCAGATTTTGCTGCACCGAGATCTACTCTGAACCTTTTTTTTTTTAATAAGGTAGCCCTCCACCCCTAACCTTTTGCCCTCCCAGTTTCTTCTACTTTATTTTAATTTCTTCTTTCCCTTTATTTTCTCCATAGCACCTACTATTTTCT
>NW_011459863.1:0-528 GCF_000754665.1 Bison bison bison | reverse complement strand
ATTTCTTTCTACCAGTGTTTTTATAGTTTTCTATATATAGGTCTTTAGTTTCTTTAGGTAGATATATTCCTAAGTATTTTATTCTTTCCGTTGTCAATGGTGAATGGAATTGTTTCCTTAATTTCTCTTTCTGTTTTCTCATTATTAGTGTATAGGAATGCAAGGGATTTCTGTGTGTTGATTTTATATCCTGCAACTTTACTATAATCATTGATTAGTTCTAGTAATTTCTGGTGGAATTTTAGGGTTTTCTATGTAGAGGATCATGTCATCTGCAAATAGTGAGAGTTTTACTTCTTCTTTTCCAATTTGGATTCCTTTTATTTCTTTTTCTGCTCTGATTGCTGTGGCCAAAACTTCCAAAACTATGTTCAATAGTAATGGTGAAAGTGGGCACCCTTGTCTTGTTCCTGACTTTAGAGGAAATGCTTTCAATTTTTCCCCATTGAAGATAATGTTTGCTGTGGGTTTGTCGTATATAGCTTTTATTATGTTGAGGTATGTTCCTTCTATTCCTGCTTTCTGGAG
>NW_011459862.1:0-510 GCF_000754665.1 Bison bison bison | reverse complement strand
GGGTCGGGAACCGGGTCGCGGCGGGGATGGGGGGCGGTCCCAGTTGTGCTCCGGGGATCCCCACTGCGGCTGGGAAGGCACCGGGAGCATGGCAGGGGCGGGGCGGCGCGGGGCGGGGGTCGGCTCCTGGCGGGGGTGGGGGAGGGCTTCCCCGTTGTCCTCTCGGGGGTCGCCGTGGCGGCTGGGAACGCCCACTGCGTGCGCTCCTGGGTCCCCAAGGATCGGCATCCAGTGGGCGCGGCGGAGGGGTGCGGACCACAGGTCAGGGAACTGGGACTGCGTGGAGCAGGGAACCACGTAGTCCGCCCTCTGTTGGCACAACCTGGCGGTCGCAGAAAGGCCTCGCCTTTGGGCTCAAGGCCTTGACCGCTCCACCCCTTTGCTGAAAGGTCAGAGCCGCGCGGTTTTCCCAAGTAGCCTAGTGTCCGCTGCAAGTCCAAGGGCCAGAACCCTGATCTCTGGCCGGCTGGCCCAGCCCTGCTTCTGGCACTTTGGAGGCCAGCGGGCCCT
>NW_011459861.1:0-520 GCF_000754665.1 Bison bison bison | reverse complement strand
TACACTGCCAGGGACACAGCAGTAAGGGATATGGAACCTTAGCAGCAAACAATGGCCCAACAAGTGAAAAACCATTCACCAATACAATTTCTAATCAATCTTTAACTATTCAAAAGAATCTAGTTTTAGACAGTTTAGAACATCTCCTGCCTCTCACAGTTGGGAGGCTCTGAACAGTCACATGTGGCCGGAAGAACCTATCAGGCAGGCTAGAGGATTCCAAAGGAGTTTGTAGGTTAAACACTGTCACACCCAGGAATTACTAACTGGAACTGTAAGCTAACTCTTTTTTCAGAGAGACGTAGTGGGGGAGAGCCCCCCGTAAAGTCAGAGGTTTAGGTGAAAGCACAAGCAGAAAGTAGGCAGACTCTGGTTTTGGGGGTATATGCTCGAGAATTTCCAGGGGACTCCTGAAGCTCGATCCCGCCTTTGCGTATGCCGAGCCTCGTTCCTCATGACCTTTGTCATGGGCGGAGTTCCTCACTGGCTCCCAGCAGTGATAGAATTCCAGTTGAGCTAT
>NW_011459860.1:0-507 GCF_000754665.1 Bison bison bison | reverse complement strand
TTCGTGTTGACTTCATTCACAGGGTGGAGTTCGAAGAGGTGTCCGTGCATCGGGTTCTTATCGAAGAGGGGACCGGGAAATCGGGGGTCCTTCGGAATGTGGAACCACCCACGAGGCCACGTCTGGAATGTCGTCGTGAGACCGGCCTCATCCTGAGGTGCGACCGGAAGGTCGGGAACCCCTTCCAGACAAAGCAGGGGAGTCGACCCTCCTGTCCAGATCAGGAGGGTTGAAGGGGCTCAGAGGAAGTGGTGCCGGAAAACCTCGGTGATCCTCTCGAGGGAGACCGGGATGTCGGGGAACTTTGTGGGTCGCATCAAGGGTGCCAAGTACCGTTTCGACCTCCAATACCTAACGTGGGACTTCTCCTGAGACACTGTAGCGGGAAAGGGCTTCATCTTGCGATGACGGGGAAACCACGTGGATTTTCTCGAGTTGCGGCAGGATTCTCTAGTTACGACGGGGAATTCAGGATGTCTCTTGTGTTGGCCCAGGGAAGTCCAATCT
>NW_011459859.1:0-500 GCF_000754665.1 Bison bison bison | reverse complement strand
GGGAGGTCCTTTCAAGGCGTGAATGTTTCAGAACTTTAATTTATTTGGAAATGACCCAGCTCCTCAGTACACTGTCGTCACTTAGTTTAGCACAGGATAGAAACTCGGGTAACCAAAACACCTGGAGAAACGATTGTATGTTCAGTTCAGTTCAGTGGCTCAGTCGTGTCTGACTCTTTGGGACCCCGTGGCCTGCAGGACGCTGGGCTCCGTGTCCATCACCAACTCCAGGGGCTTGCTCAAACTCATGTCCATCGAATCAGTGATGCCATCCAACCATCTTAGCCTCTGTCGTCCCCTTCTCCTCTGCCTTCAATCAAGACCCTCATAGGCAGATATTTTCGAGTGTAATTAGTGTTCATAGTTTCTCTAAAAGCTCATATCACATTTAATTTTTCGTTTTGTTCCTGTTCTTTCGAGGTACTTTCTTGTTGACAAGCTTGTGACAGATATAACGATATAGCAATTTTTACCTTAGAACAAACCGAGGCACTATGAAC
>NW_011459858.1:0-535 GCF_000754665.1 Bison bison bison | reverse complement strand
TATAAAGAGTAATAGTATGAGGATAGCTCAGTGAGGAAATTCAGTGGAGAAAAGAGGCTGAATAATTCAGCCAGAAGGTAAGAGAAAGAACGACATGGTGAGACCAAGTTTTGGTGAACAAGGCCCGCACTTTATTTTTCAAAGTAGTTTTTATACCTTAAGTTATGCATAGAGGATAATGGGGGAAGGGGTAGTGTCTTGCAGGAAACCAGGATTTCTTCCTGCAAACTTATCATATGCAAAAGCTTAGGTGATTTGCATCATCTTCTGGCCCAGAGGCCTGTTAATATTTTAAGACCTTTTCTTCAGAAAACTTATTTTTCTCTAAAGGTGGTTGGTCAGGAGCCACCCTCCAAAAAAGCATTAGATAAAGTTGCATTCCTACAGAGCAAAGGTGTGGTGGGCTATAACAAGAAAAAGAATTAACTCAAGGGTCCCAGGTTACAAATATTAAAGCTACTACTTACACCAATTATATTAATCAATACACTGACAGGGACACAGCAGGTAAGGGATATGGAACCTTAGCAGCAAA
>NW_011459857.1:0-527 GCF_000754665.1 Bison bison bison | reverse complement strand
CCTCATCTCCAGTTGAGGCAGGAACCTCAGGGTTCCTCTGACTTCAGACTCCGATCGCAAGGTCCCTGCAGACTTGGGACAGGAGAGTCAGGCCTCGTCTTGGGTTGAGGCATGGAACTCCGCTTGCCCTCGAGGTGTTCCCGGGGAGACAGGCCACTTGTCGAGCGGTATTTGGAACCTGGGGGTCTTTTCCCGACGATGCACGGGCGAGTCACTGCCCCTTCGTGTTGACTTCATTCACAGGGTGGAGTTCGAAGAGGTGTCCGGGCATCGGATTCTTATCAAGAGGGGACCGGGAAATCGGGGTCCTTCGGAATGTGGAACCACCCACGAGGCCACGTCTGGAATGTCGTCGTGAGACCGGCCTCATCCTGAGGTGCGACCGGAAGGTCGGGAACCCCTTCCAGACAAAGCAGGGGAGTCGACCCTCCTGTCCAGATAGGAGGGTAGAAGAGGCTCAGAGGAAGTGGTGCAGGAAAACTTCGGTGTTCCTCTCGAGGGAGACCGGGATGTCGGGGCACTTTGTG
>NW_011459856.1:4107-4539 GCF_000754665.1 Bison bison bison | reverse complement strand
GTGTGTGTGTGTGTGTGTGTGTGTGTGTGTGCGTGCGTGCGTGCGTGCGGGGGAGGGGAGGGGCGCTACTATCACTGATAGGTATGTTCACCAATCTGTCGAATGCCAATATAAAAGTCAGTTCTTGGTTGCTGAAGGGAAATGTATGACTTGGTATTAAAAGAAGGTATGTGGCATGAAATCGCATTTTCTGAAGGAAAACGACGTCGTTCTTTCTTCCAGGTGGCAGTTTCAGGATGGGAGAAGCAAAGGAATGGGTGCAGAATGGGATAAGGAGGTTGTAGGGAAAGTGGACCCCCAGAAAAGAGTGTTGTGCCTAGCACAAGGTTTCTTGAGAGGTTGAACTGCCTTTGCTAATGGATTTTAAGTTTCTTTACCTCTTCCGTGATCTCTTCTAGGTTGACCTAGAACAGAAATCTTTTGTTAGCTTTG
>NW_011459856.1:0-692 GCF_000754665.1 Bison bison bison | reverse complement strand
CTCCTTATCACTGATAGGTATGTTCACCAATCTGTCGAATGCCAATATAAATGTCAGTTCTTGGTTGCTGAAGGGAAATGTATGACTTGGTATTAAAAGAAGGTATGTGGCATGAAATCGCATTTTCTGAAGGAAAACGACGTCGTTCTTTCTTCCAGGTGGCCGTTTCAGGGTGGGAGAAGCAAAGGAATGGGTACAGAATGGGATCAGGAGGTTGTAGGGAAAGTGGACCCCCAGAAAAGAGTGTTGTGCCTAGCACAAGGTTTCTTGAGAGGTTGAACTGCCTTTGCTAATGGATTTTAAGGTTCTTTACCTCTTCCGAGATCTCTTCTAGGTTGACCTAGAACAGAAATCTTTTGTTAGCTTTGGCTAAGTGGAGAAGTATTGCTTCACGGTGACTTGTGTGATCCTACCTGACTGTTCTAAACCCTTTTGATATCTATGCACTGCTGCTGCTGCTGCTGCTGCTGCTGCTGCTGCTGCGAAGTCGTTTCAGTCGTGTCCGAGTCTGTGTGACCCCATGGACGGCAGCCCACCATGCCCCGCAGTCCCTGGGGTTCTCTAGGCAAGAACACTGGAGTGGGTTGCCATGTCCTCCTCCAATGCATGAAAGTGAAATGTGAAAGTGAAGTCGCTCAGTCGTGCCCGACTCTGAGCGACCCCATGGACTGCAGCCTACCAGGCTCTTCCGC
>NW_011459855.1:0-508 GCF_000754665.1 Bison bison bison | reverse complement strand
GAGGCAGGAACCGCAGGGTACCTCTGATTTCAGACTCCGATCGCAGGGTCCCTGCAGACTGGGGACAGGAGAGTCAGGCCTCGTCTTGGGTTGAGGCATGGAACTCCGCTTGCCTCTCGAGATGTCCCCGGGGAGAGAGGCCGCTTGTCGAGCTGTAGTTCGAACCTGGGGTTTTTTCCGAACGATTGACGGAAAAACTGCCCCTTCGTGTTGACTTCATTCACAGGGTGGAGTTCGGAGAGGTGTCCGGGCATCGGGTTCTTCTCAAGAGGGGACCGGGAAATCGGGGTCCTACGGAATGTGGAACCACCCACGAGGCCACGTCTGGAATGTCTTCGTGAGACCGGCCTCATCCTGAGGTGCGACCGGAAGGTCGGGAACCCCTTCCAGACAAAGCAGGGGAGTCGACCCTCCTGTCCAGATCAGGAGGGGAGAAAGGGCTCAGAGGAGGGTGTGCCGGAAAACCTCAGTGTTCCTCTCGAGGGAGACCGGGATTTCGGGGAACTTT
>NW_011459854.1:0-539 GCF_000754665.1 Bison bison bison | reverse complement strand
TGGGGTCACACAGACTCGGACACGACTGAAACGACTTCGCAGCAGCAGCAGCAGCAGCAGCAGCAGCAGCAGTGCATAGATATCAAAAGGGTTTAGAACAGTCAGGTAGGATCACACAAGTCACCGTGAAGCAATACTTCTCCACTTAGCCAAAGCTAACAAAAGATTTCTGTTCTAGGTCAACCTAGAAGAGATCACGGAAGAGGTAAAGAAACTTAAAATCCATTAGCAAAGGCAGTTCAACCTCTCAAGAAACCTTGTGCTAGGCACAACACTCTTTTCTGGGGGTCCACTTTCCCTACAACCTCCTGATCCCATTCTGTACTCATTCCTTTGCTTCTCCCATCCTGAAACGGCCACCTGGAAGAAAGAACGACGTCGTTTTCCTTCAGAAAATGCGATTTCATGCCACATACCTTCTTTTAATACCAAGTCATACATTTCCCTTCAGCAACCAAGAACTGACTTTTATATTGGCATTCGACAGATTGGTGAACATACCTATCAGTGATAGTAGCGCCCCTCCCCTCCCCCGCACG
>NW_011459853.1:0-523 GCF_000754665.1 Bison bison bison | reverse complement strand
GACAGGCATTCATCTCGAGTGGAAGCAAAGAACCCCGCTCCTGCTCTCGAGTCGCGCGGGGTAATCTCTTGGAGCTCCCTGGGTGGGACTAAAGGGAGTCAAGCCTCCTGAGGCGTTTGGAGAGAGGTCGCGAGGTTGGCCTCTAGGCCATGCAGGAGACGATGGCCCTCATCTCCGCGATGACGGGGGAGTCTCGGGGTGGTTCTCGGGCGGCGGCCCCAGGGTGCGGTTTCTCCCTAGGTACGACGGCGAGGTCAGTGAGCCTCTCGTGGGGCGCCAGGGAAGTCGGGTCTCCATGCGAGTGGCGAGGGGGAGCGCGTCATTGCTCTCCGGTCATGGTAGGGGAACCTGGCCTCGAGACGTGTTGAAGAAGGTCTCTCGAGGTCTTTCTCGGGTTGAGGCAGGAAACCCTGGCTTCCCTCGACTTGTGCAGGTGACCTCAGGGGGCTTCTCATGGTGGCTCTGAGAAGTCAGGGAAACTGGAGGTGGGGGGGGGCCTCTCGGGACTCCACGGGGTTTGGTG
>NW_011459852.1:4580-5212 GCF_000754665.1 Bison bison bison | reverse complement strand
GATCTCTTGGAGCTCACTGGGTGGACTAAAGGGAGTCAAGCCTCCTGAGGCGTTTGGAGAGAGGTCGCGAGGTTGGCCTCTAGGCCATGCAGGAGACGAAGGCCCTCATCTCCGCGATGACGGGGGAGTCTCGGGGTGGTTCTCGAGCGGCGGCCCCAGGGTGCGGTTTCTCACGAGGTACGACGGCGAGGTCAGTGAGCCTCTCGTGGGGCGCCAGGGAAGTCGGGTCTCCATGCGAGTGGCGAGGGGAAGCGCGTCATTGCTCTCGAGTCATGGTAGGGGAACCTGGCCTCGAGACGTGTTGAAGAAGGTCTCTCGAGGTCTTTCTCGGGTTGAGGCAGGAAACCCTGGCGTCCCTCGACTTCTGCAGGTGACCTCAGGGGGCTTCTCATGGTGGCTCTGAGAAGTCAGGGAAACTGGAGGTGGGGGGGGGGCCTCTCGGGACTCCACGGGGTTTGGTGCATTGGAAGAGGGCCTCATCTCCAGTTGAGGCAGGAACCTCAGGGTTCCTCTGATTTCAGACTCCGATCGCAGGGTCCCTGCAGACTGGGGACAGGAGAGTCAGGCCTCGTCTTGGGTTGAGGCATGGAACTCCGCTTGCCTCTCCTGGTGTCCCCGGGGAGAGAGGCCAC
>NW_011459852.1:0-426 GCF_000754665.1 Bison bison bison | reverse complement strand
TCTGGCCTCGAGACGTGTTGAAGAAGGTCTCTCGAGGTCTTTCTCGGGTTGAGGCAGGAAACCCTGGGTTCCCTCGACTTGTGCAGGTGACCTCAGGGGGCTTTTCATGGTGGCTCTGAGACGTCAGGGCAACTGGAGGTGGGAGGGGCCTCTCGGGACTCCACGGGGTTTGGTGCATTGGAAGAGGGCCTCATCTCCAGTTGAGGCAGGAACCTCAGGGTTCCTCTGATTTCAGACTCCGATCGCAGGGTCCCTGCAGACTGGGGACAGGAGAGTCAGGCCTCGTCTTGGGTTGAGGCATGGAACTCCGCTTGCCTCTCGAGGTGTCCCCGGGGAGCGGTCCACTTGTCGAGCTGTATTTGGAACCTGGGGTTTTTTTCCGGACGATGCACGGGCGAGTCACTGCCCCTTCGTGTTGACTTCATT
>NW_011459851.1:0-532 GCF_000754665.1 Bison bison bison | reverse complement strand
TCTTAAGACCCTACACACACCTATGGATAGATCAACCAAACAGAAAATTTAGCAAGGAAACACAAACTTTAAGTGATACAATGGATCAGTTAGACCTAATTGATTTCAAAAGAACATTTCACGCCAAAGCAATGAATTTCACCTTTTTCTCAAGTGCACATGGAACATTCTCCAGGATTGATCATATACTGGGCCATAAATCTAGCCTTGGTAAACTGAAAACAAAAATCAAAATCATTTCAAGCATCTCTTCTGATCACAAAGCAGTAAGATTAGATGTCAACTACAGGGGGAAAGAAACCATGACAAATAGAAACATATGGAGGGTAAACAACATGCTTCTGAATGACCGACATATAACAGAAGAAATCAGAAAAGAAATGGAAATATGCATAGAAACAAATGAAAATGAAAATACAACCCATACAAATAGCTGTGAAAAGAAGAGAAGCGAAAAACAAAGGAGAAAAGGAAAGATATAAACATCTGAATGCAGAGTTCCAAAGAATAACAAGAAGAGAAAAGAAAGCCT
>NW_011459850.1:0-581 GCF_000754665.1 Bison bison bison | reverse complement strand
CGGCCTCCCCCCCCCCCCCCCCACCCCCCCCTCGTCCCTCGGGGCTTCTCCGGGCGAGAACACTGGAGTGGGTTGCCACGGCCTTCTCCGATGCGTGGAGGGAAAGGGAAAGGGAAGTCGCTCGGTCGTGTTCGACTCTTCCCGACCCCCGTGGGCCGCGGCCTACCGGGCTCCTCCGCCCATGGGAGTTTCCAGGCGAGAGGACTGGAGTGGGTTGCCGTGGCCTTCTCCGGTGATCCGGGGAGCGATCCGTGCTTTCCCAATAGACGCCGTTTGAATCCACGCGACTGCGTACGTCTTAGGGAATACGGCGACGACGGCGACGACCCAAACGCTCCCGTGAGCACCGTGGAACCGGAGGGTGTGTCCTCGGGATGATTCCCCGGTGCCAGCTTTCCACGGCTCGTACGCGTCCACGAGCCCCCTGCGGTCGGCATGTCATTCGATAGACACGGAACCACGGTTGTCACGGACCGGGGTTGCCTAGGTGCCAGTCGATCCCCAGATGAGTGGAGGGAGGGATGACAGAGTCCTTAGGGAACAGAGCGGAGACCCAGAGAATGATTTCCACGAGACGAGGG
>NW_011459849.1:0-559 GCF_000754665.1 Bison bison bison | reverse complement strand
CTCCGATCGCAAGGTCCCTGCAGACTTGGGAAAGGAGAGTCAGGCCTCGTCTTGTGTTGAGACATGGAACTCAGCTTGCCCCTCGAGGTGTTCCCGGGGAGACAGGCCACTTGTCGAGCGGTATTTGGAACCTGCCGGTTTTTTCCCGACGATGCACGGGCGAGTCACTACCCCTTCGTGTTGACTTCATTCACAGGGTGGAGTTCGAAGAGGTGTCCGGGCATCGGGTTCTTATCAAGAGGGGACCGGGAAATCGGGGTCCTTCGGAATGTGGAACCACCCACGAGGCCACGTCTGGAATGTCGTCGTGAGACCGGCCTCATCCTGAGGTGCGACCGGAAGGTCGGGAACCCCTTGCAGACAAAGCAGAGGAGTCGACCCTCCTGTCCAGATCAGGAGGGTAGAAGAGGCTCAGAGGAAGTGGTGCCGGAAAACTTCGGTGTTCCTCTCGAGGGAGACCGGGATGTCGGGGCACTTTGTGGGTCGCATCAAGGGTGACAAGTACCGTTTCGAACTCCAATTCCTAAAGTGGGTCTTCTCCTGAGACGCTGTAGCGGCA
>NW_011459848.1:0-536 GCF_000754665.1 Bison bison bison | reverse complement strand
CGAGAATCCCGCCGCAACTCGAGAAAAACCACGTTGTTCCCCCGTCATCGCAAGACGAAGCCCTTTCCCGCTACAGCGTCTCAGGAGAAGTCCCACGTTAGGAATTTGAGGTCGAAACGGTACTTGGAACCCTTGATGCGACCCACAAAGTGCCCCGACATCCCGGTCTCCCTCGAGAGGAACACCGAAGTTTTCCAGCACCACTTCCTCTGAGCCTCTTCTACCCTCCTGATCTGGACAGGAGGGTCGACTCCTCTGCTTTGTCTGGAAGGGGTTCCCGACCTTCCGGTCGCACCTCAGGATGAGGCCGGTCTCACGACGACATTCCAGATGTGGCCTCATGGTTGGTTCCACATTCCGAAGGACCCCGATTTCCCGGTCCCCTCTTGATAAGAAACCGATGCCCAGACACCTCTTCGAACTCCACCCTGTGAATGAAGTCAACACGAAGGGGTAGTGACTCGCCCATGCATCGTCGGGAAAAAACCCCCAGGTTCCAAATACCGCTCGACTATGGCCTGTCTCCCCGGGAACAC
>NW_011459847.1:0-501 GCF_000754665.1 Bison bison bison | reverse complement strand
TCATCCTCTGTCGTCCCCTTCTCCTCTTGCCCCCAGTCCCTCCAGCATCGGAGCTTTTCCAAAGAGTCAACTCTTGCATGAGTGGCCAAGTACTGGAGTTTCAGCTTTAGCATCATCCTTCCAAAGAAATCCCAGGGCTGATCTCCTTCAGAATGGACTGGTTGGATCTCCTTGCAGTCCAAGGGACTCTCAGGAGTCTCTCCAACACCACAGTTCAAAAGCATCAATTCTTTGGTGCTCAGCCTTCTTCATGGTCCAACTCTCACATCCATACATGACTACAGGAACAACCATAGCCTTGACTAGACGGACCTTTGTTGGCAAAGTAGTGTCTCTGCTTTTGAATATGCTATCTAGGTTGTTCATAACTTTTCTTCCAAGGAGCACACGTCTTTTAATTTCATGGCTGCAGTCACCATCTGCAGTGATTTTGGAGCCCCCAAAAATAAAGTCTGATACTGTTTCCACTATTTCCCCATCTATTTCCCATGAAGTGATGGG
>NW_011459846.1:0-511 GCF_000754665.1 Bison bison bison | reverse complement strand
AAAATGAAAAATGAAAAACACAACACATACAAATAGCTGTGAAAAGAAGAGAAGAGAAAAGCAAAGGAGAAAAGGAAAGATATAAACATCTGAATGCAGAGTTTCAAAGAATAGCAAGAAGAGAAGGGAAAGCCTTTTTTCAGCAATCAATGCAAAGAAATAGAGGAAAATAATATAATGGGAAAGACTAGGGATTTCTTCAAGAAAATCAGAGATACCAAAGGAACATTTCATGCAAACATTGGCTCGATAAAGGCCAGAAATGGTATGGACCTAACAGAAGCAGAAGATATTAAGAAGAGATGGCAAGAATACACAGAAGAACGGTACAAAAAAGATCTTCACGACCCAGATAATCACGATGGTATGGTCACTGACCTAGAGCCACACACCCTGGAATGTGAAGTCAAGTGGGCCTTAGAAAGCATCACTACGAGCAAAGAGAGTGGAGGTGATGGAATTCCAGTTGAGCTATTCCAAATCTTGAAAGATGATGCTGTGAAAGTGCTGC
>NW_011459845.1:0-562 GCF_000754665.1 Bison bison bison | reverse complement strand
GGCGCCCCACGAGAGGCTCACTGACCTCGCCGTCGTACCTCGTGAGAAACCGCACCCTGGGGCCGCCGCTCGAGAACCACCCCGAGACTCCCCCGTCATCGCGGAGATGAGGGCCTTCGTCTCCTGCATGGCCTAGAGGCCAATCTCGCGTCCTCTCCCCAAACGCCTCAGGAGGCTTGACTCCCTTTAGTCCACCCAGTGAGCTCCAAGAGATACCCGTCGCGACTCGAGAGCAGAGCGGGGTTCTTTGCTTCCACTCGAGATGAATGCCTGTCTCCCCGGGTGCGTCTGGAATGCAACCCCGAGATCCCGGTCGCCCCTGGAGAGGAACATTGGCTTCTGGACACAAGCCTAGATGAGGTCTATTGGCCCTGCAGTCACTGGAGAGCAATCCCCAGCTTTCCTCCGCAACTCGAATGGAAGATTGGACTTCCCTGGGCCAACACAAGAGGCATCCTGAATTCCCCGGCGTAACTCGAGAATCCCGCCGCAACTCGAGAAAAACCACGTGGTTCCCCCGTCATCGCAAGATGAAGCCCTGTCCCGCTACAGCGTCTCAGGA
>NW_011459844.1:0-515 GCF_000754665.1 Bison bison bison | reverse complement strand
GGGGATTGCTCTCGAGTGACTGCAGGGCCAATAAACCTCATCTAGGCTTGTGTCCAGAAGCCAATGTTCCTCTCCGAGGGGCGACCGGGATCTCGGGGTTGCATTCCAGACGCACCCGCGGAGACAGGCATTCCTCTCGAGTGGAAGCAAAGAACCCCGCTCTGCTCTCGAGTCGCGACGGGTATCTCTTGGAGCTCACTGGGTGGACTAAAGGGAGTCAAGCCTCCTGAGGCGTTTGGAGAGAGGTCGCGAGATCGGCCTCTAGGCCATGCATGAGACGAAGGCCCTCATCTCCGCAATGACGGGGGAGTCTCGGGGTGGTTCTCGAGCGGCGGGCCCAGGGTGCGGTTTCTCACGAGGTACGACGGCGAGGTCAGTGAGCCTCTCGTGGGGCGCCAGGGAAGTCGGGTCTCCATGCGAGTGGCGAGGGGGAGCGCGTCATTGCTCTCGAGTCATGGGAGGGGAATCTGGCCTCGAGACGTGTTGAAGAAGGTCTCTCGATGTCTTTCTAGAGT
>NW_011459843.1:0-504 GCF_000754665.1 Bison bison bison | reverse complement strand
AAATTCACGTTCATCGAGTCGGTGATGCCATCCAGCCATCTCATCCTCTGTCGTCCTCTTCCTCCTCCCTGCCCCCCAATCCCTCCCCAGCATCAGGGTCTTTTCCAATGAGTCAACACTTCGCATGAGGTGGCTAAAGTATTGGAGTTTCAGCTTTAGCATCATTCCTTCCAAAGAACACCAGGGCTGATCTCCTTTAGAATGGACTGGTTGGATCTCCTTGCAGTCCAAGGGACTCTCAAGAGTCTTCTCCAACACCACAGTTCAAAAGCATCAATTCTTCGGCCCTCAGCTTTCTTTACAGTCCAACTTTCACATCCATACATGACCACTGGAAAAACCATAGCCTTGACTAGACAGACCTTTGTTGGCAAAGTAATGTCTCTGCTTTTGAATATGCTATCTAGGTTGGTCATAACTTTCCTTCCAAGGAGTAAGCGTCTTTTAATTTCAGGGCTGCAATCACCATCTGCACTGATTTTGGAGCCCACAAAAATAAAGTCT
>NW_011459842.1:0-505 GCF_000754665.1 Bison bison bison | reverse complement strand
TTTCCCATTTGGCTGGCCTTTAGTCAAAGTGAAGTAGCCCTATCGGTCTCCATCACTGTAGTAAAGCAAGTTAAGATTACCCCAAGAAAAAAGCCTTGACATCCAGTTTGATTTGTACTGGACCCATAGTTTTAACTGAAAAGGATCAAACACAGGGAACCTTTTCAGTTTATGAATTGAGCTAAATTTAGTTCTCTTTCCCTTAAGCTACAAAGGAGTTATCTGAGAAGAGTAAATGTAGTGGATACAAAGGTGATTAAAGCCTCTATAGAACTTTTCCTTACATTTTCCAGTTACATGTAGTCTTACCCTAGTTTAACATGTGACGATTTCAGTTTTGTATCTTATCTTGCCTTGGGCACGAATGTATTAAAGTTAACAGCTAATTCTTTGTTTAATTTCCCATTTTATCAAACTAATACTGGGTTTCTGTCTTACTTGACACAGTCTGATGTGCAGGAATTTTCTCATTTATTTCAGTAATTATTCAGGTCATAGAGTTATC
>NW_011459841.1:0-532 GCF_000754665.1 Bison bison bison | reverse complement strand
GTCGCGACTTGAGAGCAGAGCGGGTTCTTTGCTTCCACTCGACATGAATGCCTGTCTCCCCGGGTGTGTCTGGAATGCACCCCTGAGATCCCTGTCGCCCCTGGATAGGAACATTGGCTTCTGGACAGAAGCCTAGATGAGGTCTATTGGCGCTGCAGTCACTCGAGAGAAATCCCCAGCTTTCCTTCCCAACTCGAATGGAACATTGGACTTCCCTGGGCCAACACAAGAGGCATGCTGAATTCCCCGTCGTAATTCGAGAATCCTGCTACACCTCGAGAAAAACCACGTGGTTCCCCCGTCATCGCAAGATGAAACCCTTTCCCGCTACAGTGTCTCAGGAGAAGTCCCACGTTAGGTATTGGAGGTCGAAACGGTACTTGGCACCCTTGATGCGACCCACAAAGCTCCCCGACATCCCGGTCTCCCTCGAGAGGAACACCGAGGTTTTCCGGCACCACTTCCTCTGAGCCCCTTCTACCCTCCTATCTGGACAGGAGGGTCGACTCCCCTGCCCTGTCTGGAAGGGGTT
>NW_011459840.1:0-549 GCF_000754665.1 Bison bison bison | reverse complement strand
GGTAGGGGAAGTCTGGCCTCGAGACGTGTTGAAGAAGGTCTCTCGAGGTCTTTCTCGGGTTGAGGCGGGAAACCCTGGCTTCCTCGATTTGTGCAGGTGACCTCAGGGGGCTTCTCATGGTGGCTCTGAGAAGTCAGGGAAACTGGAGGTGGGAGGGGCCTCTCGGGACTCCCCTGGGTTTGGTGCATTGGAAGAGGGCCTCATCTCCAGTTGAGGCAGGAACCTCAGGGTTCCTCTGATTTCGGACTCCGATCGCAGGGTCCCTGCAGACTGGGGACAGGAGAGTCAGGCCTCGTCTTGGGTTGAGGCATGGAACTCCGCTTGCCTCTCGAGGTGTCCCCGGGGAGAGAGGCCACTTGTCGAGCTGTATTTGGAACCTGGGGGTTTTTCCGGTCGATGCACGGGCGAGTCACTGCCCCTTCGTGTTGACTTCATTCACAGGGTGGAGTTCGGAGAGTTGTCCGGGCATCGGGATCTTATCTAGAGGGGACCGGGAAATCGGGGTGCTTCGCAATGTGGAAGCACCCACGAGGCCACGTCTGGAATGTC
>NW_011459839.1:0-504 GCF_000754665.1 Bison bison bison | reverse complement strand
CGTTTGGAGAGAGGTCGCGAGATTGGTCTCTAGGCCATGCTGGAGACGAAAGCCCTCATCTCTCGAAGACGGGGGAAGTCTCGGGGTTGTTCTCGAGCGGCGGCCCCAGTGTGCGGTTTCTCACGAGGAACGACGGCGAGGTCAGTGAGCCTCTCGTGGGGCGCCAGGGAAGTCGGGTCTCCATGCGAGTGGCGAGGGGGAGCGCGTCACTGCTGCCGAGCCATGGTAGGGGAATCTGGCCTCGAGACGTGTTGAAGAAGGTCTCTCGAGGTCTTTCTCGGGTTGAGGCAGGAAACCCTGGGTTCCCTCGACTTGTGCAGGTGACCTCAGGGGGCTTCTCATGGTGGCTCTGAGAAGCCAGGGAAACTGGAGGTGGGAGGGGCCTCTCGGGACTCCACTGGGTTTGGTGCATTGGAAGAGGGCCTCATCTCCAGTTGAGGCAGGAACCGCAGGGTACCTCTGATTTCAGACTCCGATCGCAGGGTCCCTGCAGACTGGGGACAG
>NW_011459838.1:0-501 GCF_000754665.1 Bison bison bison | reverse complement strand
ACATCATTTACAATTTTTACACGTTCTAATTATTCGGTTCCAAAACACCAAACTTGTACTGCACACGGTCCCCATGGAAAGGCCCCCTCAGCAGGACAGCCACAGATGCTGCCATGAAAGGGCAGCAGGGTGCCCTCTCCCTTGTTTTCTGCCTGGGCGGCCACCGGGTTTTGAAACCCATGCACCCTACTAAGTTTCTAGGGTGCAATTCGTGGACCCTTCCCTTTCCCATCCCAGCAGGTGGTCAAGGGCCCGCTGGCCTCCAAAGTGCCTGAAGCAGGGCTGGGCCAGCCGGCCAGAGTTCAGGGTTCTGGCCCTTGGACTTGCAGCGGACACTAGGCTGCTTGGGAAAACCGCGCGGCTCTGACCTTTCAGCAAAGGGGTGGAGCGGTCAAGGCCTTGAGCCCAAAGGCGAGGCCTTTCTGCGACCGCCAGGTTGTGCTGACAGAGGGCGGACTACGTGGTTCCCTGCTCCACGCAGTCCCAGTTCCCTGACCTGTG
>NW_011459837.1:0-518 GCF_000754665.1 Bison bison bison | reverse complement strand
TTACGACGGGGAATTCAGGATGCCTCTTGTGTTGGCGCAGGGAAGTCCAATCTTCCATTCGAGGTGCGAAGTAAAGCTGGGGATTGCTCTCGAGTGACTGCAGGGCCAATAGACCTCATCTAGGCTTGTGTCCAGAAGCCAATGTTCCTCTCCAGGGGTGACCAGGATCTCGGGGTTGCATTCCAGACGCACCCGGGGAGACAGGCATTCAGCTCGAGTGGAAGCAAAGAACCCAGCTCTGCTCTCGAGTCGCGACGGGTATCTCTTGGAGCTCACTGGGTGGAGTAAAGGGAGTCAAGCCTCCTAAGGCGTTTGGAGAGAGGTCGCGACGTTGGCCTCTAGGCCATGCAGGAGACGAAGGCCCTCATCTCGCGATGACGGGGGAGTCTCGGGGTGGTTCTTGAGCGGCGGCCCCAGGGTGCGGTTTCTCACGAGGTACGACGGCGAGGTCAGTGAGCCTCTCGTGGGGCGCCAGGGAAGTCGGGTCTCCATGCGAGTGGTGAGGGGGAGCGCGTCAT
>NW_011459836.1:0-523 GCF_000754665.1 Bison bison bison | reverse complement strand
CCCCCACTCCCTCGAACCCCTCCCTCCCCTCCCTCCCCTCCCCCACTACCCCTCCCTCCTGGGGCCGCCCCAGTACACCAGCCCCAAGCATCCAGCATCGTGCATCAAACCTGGACTGGCGACTCGTCTCATACATGATATTACACATGTTTCAATGCCATTCTCCCAAATCTCCCCACCCTCTCCCTCTCCCACAGAGTCCATAAGACTGATCTATACATCAGTGTCTCTTTTGCTGTCTCGTACACATGGTTATTGTTACCATCTTTCTAAATTCCATATATATGCGTTAGTATACTGTATTGGTGTTTTTCTTTCTGGCTTACTTCACTCTGTATAATAGGTTCCAGTTTCATCCACCCGGAAGTTTTTCTTATAAGTTTTGGCCTCCTAGTGCTACTCATACAGAAGAGAACAAGATTAAATGCAGACAACCTCCCTAGAACTTTAGAGCTCAGGCACACTAGTGGCTTGTTAGAAGGCTTAGGAAAGATGACTTGGAGAAGGACAGCCCCCCTATTGT
>NW_011459835.1:0-519 GCF_000754665.1 Bison bison bison | reverse complement strand
GGGGCATGCTCTCCTGGCATAAGGGGAACTCCATGAACATCACTTGAAAACCTGCCAGGCAGACGGTAAGGACAGCCCCCTTTAAGTTCCACGACCCACCGGTGCCAGAGACATGCATGGCTACCCATTTACCCTATCGAGGCCCTTTCAACATGTGCCGGTGTCCAGCCCCAGCACCATTCAGGGATACCCTCAGGAAAAATGGTGTCAGCAAGAGAGAAAAGTAAAGGAGAGAAAAAGAGGCTGATATTCCCTGGTTTACACAGAAAGCCAATAAAGCCCCTGACACGGGACTTGCTATGTTCCCAGAGGCCACAGGCGCCCTCTAAATGCAGCGAAGATGCAGAGCGCCTTCTCTATTGGGTTTTAGATGCCCAGGCAAAAATGTGAACTCAGAGAGCCTCTGTGCTCACGGGAATCTGCCTGAGAAAAAGAGAGAAAGAGAAAGAAAGAATGTCTCGGGGAGACCCAGCTTAGGTGAAACGGGTCTGCAGCTTTATTTTGAAAAGGGGCTTTTAT
>NW_011459834.1:0-508 GCF_000754665.1 Bison bison bison | reverse complement strand
AGGGGGAGCGCGTCACAGCTCCCGAGCCATGGTAGGGGAATCTGGCCTCGAGACGTGTTGAAGAAGGTCTCTCGAGGTCTTTCTCGGGTTGAGGCAGGAAACCCTGGGTCCCTCGACTTGTGCAGGTGACCTCAGGGGGCTTCTCATGGTGGCTCTGAGAAGCCAGGGAAACTGGAGGTGGGAGGGGCCTCTCGGGACTCCACTGGGTTTGGTGCACTGGAAGAGGGCCTCATCTCCAGTTGAGGCAGGAACCGCAGGGTACCTCTGATTTCAGACTCTGATCGCAGGGTCCCTGCAGACTGGGGACAGGAGAGTCAGGCCTCGTCTTGGGTTGAGGCATGGAACTCCGCTTGCCTCTCGAGATGTCCCCGGGGAGAGAGGCCGCCTGTCGAGTTGTAGTTGGAACCTGGGGTTTTTTCCGAATGATGCACGGAAAAACTGCCCCTTCGTGTGGACTTCATTCACAGGGTGGAGTTCGGAGAGGTGTCCGGGCATCGGGTTCTTCTCA
>NW_011459833.1:0-518 GCF_000754665.1 Bison bison bison | reverse complement strand
GCCTGTGGCTCAGACCATGAACTCTTTATTGCCAAATTCAGACTTAAATTGAAGAAAGTAGGGAAACCACTAGACCATTCGGGTATGACCTAAATCAAATCCCTTATGATTATACAGTGGAAGTGAGAAATAGATTTAAGGGCCTAGATCTGATAGATAAAGTGCCTGATGAACTATGGAATGAGGTTCGTAACATTGTACAGGAGACAGGGATCAAGACCATTCCCATAGAAAAGAAATGCAAAAAAGCAAAATGGCTGTCTGGGGAGGCCTTACAAATAGCTGTGAAAAGAAGAGAAGCAAAAAGCAATGGAGAGAAGGAAAGATATAAACACCTGGATGCAGAGTTCCAAAGAATAGCAAGAAGAGATAAGAAAGCCTTCTTCAGCGATCAATGCAAAGAAATAGAGGAAAACAACAGAATGGGAAAGACTAGGGATCTCTTCAAGAAAATCAGAGATACCAAAGGAACATTTCATGCAAAGATGGGCTCGATAAAGGACAGAAATGGTATGGAC
>NW_011459832.1:0-555 GCF_000754665.1 Bison bison bison | reverse complement strand
GGGGAGAGAGGCCACTTGTCGAGCTGTATTTGGAACCTGGGTGTTCTTCCGGACGACGCACCGGCGAGTCACTGCCCCATCGTGTTGACTTCATTCACAGGGTGGAGTTCGGAGAGGTGTCCGGGCATCGGGTTCTTATCAAGAGGGGACCGGGAAATCGGGGTGCTTCGCAACGTGGAAGCACCCACGAGGCCACGTCTGGAATGTCGTCGTGAGACCGGCCTCATCTTGAGGTGCGACCGGAAGGTCGGGAACCCCTTCCAGACAAAGCAGGGGAGTCGACCCTCCTGTGGAGATCAGGAGGGTAGAAGGGACTCAGAGGAAGTGGTGCCGGAAAACCTCGGTGTTCCTCTCCAGGGAGACCGGGATGCCGGGGAACTTAGTGGGGGCGCATCAAGGGTGCCAAGTACCGTTTTGACCTCCAATTCCTCACGTGGGACTTCTCCTGAGACGCTGTAGCGGGAAAGGGCTTCATCTTGCGATGACGGGGGAACCACGTGGTTTTTCCCGAGTTGCGGCAGGATTCTCGAGTTACGACGGGGAATTCAGGATGCC
>NW_011459831.1:0-567 GCF_000754665.1 Bison bison bison | reverse complement strand
TGTGCCACTACAGCGTGTCAGGAGAGTCCCACTTTAGGAATTGGAGTTCGAAACGGTACTTGTCACCCTTGATGCGACCCACAAAGTGCCCCGACATCCCGGTCTCCCTCGAGAGGAACCACCGAAGTTTTCCGGCACCACTTCCTCTGAGCCTCTTCTACCCTCCTGATCTGGACAGGAGGGTCGACTCCTCTGCTTTGTCTGGAAGGTGTTCCCGACCTTCCGGTCGCACCTCAGGATGAGGCCGGTCTCACGACGACATTCCAGACGTGGCCTCGTGGGTGGTTCCACATTCCGAAGGACCCCGATTGCCGTTCCCCGATGCCCGGACACCTCTTCGAACTCCACCCTGTGAATGAAGTCAACACGAAGGGGTAGTGACTCGCCCGTGAATCGTCGGGAAAAAACCCCCAGGTTCCAAATACCGCTCGACAAGTGGCCTGTCTCCCCCGGAACACCTCGAGAGGCAAGCGGAGTTCCATGCCTCAACACAAGACGAGGCCTGACTCTCCTTTCCCAAGTCTGCAGGGACCCTGGGATCGGAGTCTGAAATCAGAGGAACCCTGA
>NW_011459830.1:0-514 GCF_000754665.1 Bison bison bison | reverse complement strand
GCGTTTCGTAGGACCAGCTGATTCTAAACCTGGAAACCCTGAGAGCCGAAGTGGACCAGACGAGACTGCGAGGGGCTCCCTTCCACCACAGGTAGGCTGCTCCCCCGGGCAGCTCCCCTCAGCGCTGTCTAGTGTGACAAGGGCCTGTCTGGTGTGTGGACAGTATGACTGGGTGTTGCTCATGGTCACACCTCAAGGAGCCTGTAGCTTCGTGGCCAGCGAGAGGGAAGAGACAAGCATCGTTCCTTAGGGTCGTCACAGGATTGACAACACTCAAAACCACAGCAGAGGTTTGGAAGTAGGGGGCCGACCAGTTGGTATTTGGGCGTATTCATCTGAGGGGCCTGACAGACTGTGACCCTGATGTTTCTGAAGAGTCGCAGAAGGTTAATGACCTGTAGTCTTTTGACTGCGGTGGGAGGAATCACCTGGCTTGTGAATGAGGAGAGCAGATTACTGAGCATCCTGATTTTTCTTCCTCGTTGTTATAGGGGCGGTAATTCTTATTAAGTAT
>NW_011459829.1:0-502 GCF_000754665.1 Bison bison bison | reverse complement strand
CCGGAAAACCTCGGTGCTCCGTCTCGGGGGAGACCGGGATGTCGGGGAACTTTGTTGGTCGCCTCAAGGGTGCCAAGTACCGTTTCGACCTCCAATTCCTAACGTGGGACTTCTCCTGAGACGCTGTAGCGGGAAAGGGCTTCATCTTGCGATGACGGGGGAACCACGTGGTTTTTTCGCGAGTTGCGGCGGGATTCTCGAGTTAGGACCGGGAATTCAGGATGCCTCTTGTGTTGCCCAGGGAAGTCCAATCTTCCATTCGAGTTGCGAAGGAAAGCTGGGGATTGCTCTCGAGTGACTGCAGGGCCAATAGACCTCATCTAGGCTTGTGTCCAGAAGCCAATGTTCCTCTCCAGGGGCGACAGGGATCTCGGGGTTGCATTCCAGACGCACCCGGGGAGACAGGCATTCATCTCGAGTGCAAGCAAAGAACCCCGCTCTGCTCTCGAGTCGCGACGGGTATCTCTTGGAGCTCACTGGGTGGACTAAAGGGAGTCAAGCC
>NW_011459828.1:0-534 GCF_000754665.1 Bison bison bison | reverse complement strand
AGTGTGCGGTTTCTCGCGAGGTACGACGGCGAGGGTCAGTGAGTCTCTCGTGGGGCGCCAAGGAAGTCGGGGTCTCCATGCGAATGGCGAGGGGGAGCGCGTCATTGCTCTCAAGTCATAGTAGGGTAATCTGGCCTCGAGACGTGTTGAAGAAGGTCTCTCGAGGTCTTTCTCGGGTTGAGGCAGGACACCCTGGGGTCCCTCGACTTGTGCAGGTGACCTCAGGGGGCTTCTCATGGTGGCTCTGAGAAGTCAGGGAAACTGGAGGTGGGAGGGGCCTCTCGGCACTCCACTGGGTTTGGTGCATTGGAAGAGGGCCTCATCTCCAGTTGAGGCAGGAACCTCAGGGTTCCTCTGATTTCAGACTCCGATCGCAGGGTCCCTGCAGACTTGGGAAAGGAGAGTCAGGCCTCGTCTTGTGTTGAGGCATGGAACTCCGCTTGCCTCTTGAGGTGTTCCCGGGGAGACAGGCCACTTGTCGAGCGGTATTTGGAACCTGGGGTTTTTTCCCGACGATGCACGGGCGAGTCACTG
>NW_011459827.1:0-532 GCF_000754665.1 Bison bison bison | reverse complement strand
ACTACGTCGCGACTCGAGAGCAGAGCGGGGTTCTTTGCTTCCACTCGAGATGAATGCCTGTCTCCCCGGGTGTGTCTGGAATGCAACCCCCGAGATCCCTGTCGCCCCTGGAGAGGAACATTGGCTTCTGGACACAAGCCTAGATGAGGTCTATTGGCCCTGCAGTCACTCGAGAGCAATCCCCAGCTTTCCTTCGCAACTCGAATGGAAGATTGGACTTCCCTGGCCCAACACAAGAGGTATCCTGAATTCCCCGTCGTAACTCGAGAATCCCGCCGCAACTCGAGAAAACCACGTGGTTCACTCGTCATCGCAAGATGAAGCCCTTTCCCGCTACAGCGTCTCAGGAGAAGTCCCACGTTAGGTATAGGAGGTCGAAACGGTACTTGGCACCCTGATGCGACCCACAAAGTTCCCCGGCATCCCGGTCTCCCTCGAGAGGAACACTGAGGTTTTCCGGCACCACTTCCTCAGAGCCACTTCTACCCTCCTGATCTGGACAGGAGGGTCGACTCCCCTGCTTTGTCTAGAA
>NW_011459826.1:0-520 GCF_000754665.1 Bison bison bison | reverse complement strand
GGGGGCTTCTCATGGTGGCTCTGAGAAGTCAGGGAAACTGGGAAGTCGGGAGGGGCCTCTCGGGACTCCACTGGGTTTGGTGCATTGGAAGAGGGCCTCATCTCCAGTTGAGGCAGGAACCTCAGGGTTCCTCTGACTTCAGACTCCGATCGCAAGGTCCCTGCAGACTTGGGTACAGGAGAGTCAGGCCTCGTCTTGGGTTGAGGCATGGAACTCCGCTTGCCTCTCGAGGTGTTCCCGGGGAGACAGGCCACTTGTCGAGCGGTATTTGGAACCTGGGGGTCTTTTCCCCACGATGCACGGGCGAGTCACTGCCCCTTCGTGTTGACTTCATTCACAGGGTGGAGTTCGAAGAGGTGTCCGGGCATCGGGTTCTTATCAAGAGGGGACCGGGAAATCGGGGTCCTTCGGAATGTGGAACCACCCACGAGGCCACGTCTGGAATGTCGTCGTGAGACCGGCCTCATCCTGAGGTGCGACCGGAAGGTCGGGAACCCCTTCCAGACAAAGCAGGGGAGTC
>NW_011459825.1:0-502 GCF_000754665.1 Bison bison bison | reverse complement strand
AGGAGACGAAGGCCCTCATCTCTCGATGCGGGGGAATCTCGGGGTTGTTCTCGAGCGGCGGCCCAGTGTGCGGTTTTCTCACGAGGTACGAAGGCGAGGTCAGTGAGCCTCTCGTGGGGCGCCAGGGAAGTCGAGTCTCCATGCGAGTGGCGAGGGGGAGCGCGTCACTGCTCCCGAGCCATGGTAGGGGAATCTCGCCTCCAGACGTGTTGAAGAAGGTCTCTCGAGGTCTTTCCCGGGTTGAGGCAGGAAACCCTGGGTTCCCTCGACTTGTGCAGGTGACCTCAGGGGGCTTCTCATGGTGGCTCTGAGAAGTCAGGGAAACTGGAGGTGGGAGGGTCCTCTCGGGACTCCACTGGGTTTGGTGCATTGGAAGAGGGCCTCATCTCCAGTTGAGGCAGGAACCGCAGGGTACCTCTGATTTCAGACTCCGATCGCAGGGTCCCTGCAGACTGGGGACAGGAGAGTCAGGCCTCGTCTTGGGTTGAGGCATGGAACTCCG
>NW_011459824.1:0-537 GCF_000754665.1 Bison bison bison | reverse complement strand
GCGCGTCATTGCTCTCGAGTCATGGTAGGGGATCTGGCCTCGAGACGTGTTGAAGAAGGTCTCTCGAGGTCTTTCTCGGGTTGAGGCAGAAACCCTGGCTTCCCTTGACTTGTGCAGGTGACCTCAGGGGGCTTCTCATGGTGGCTCTGAGAAGTCAGGGAAACTGGAGGTGGAGGGGCCTCTCTGGACTCCACTGGGTTTGGTGCATTGGAAGAGGGCCTCATCTCCAGTTGAGGCAGGAACCTCAGGGTTCCTCTGACTTCAGACTCCGATCGCAAGGTCCCTGCAGACTTGGGACAGGAGAGTCAGGCCTCGTCTTTGTGTTGAGGCATGGAACTCCGCTTGCCTTTCGAGGTGTTCCCAGGGAGACAGGCCACTTGTCGAGCGGTATTTGGAACCTGGGAGTCTTTTCCCGATGATGCACGGGCGAGTCACTGCCCCTTCGTGTTGACTTCATTCACAGGGTGGAGTTCGAAGAGGTGTCCGGGCATCGGGTTCTTATCAAGAGGGGACCGGGTAATCGGGGTCCTTCGGAAT
>NW_011459823.1:0-576 GCF_000754665.1 Bison bison bison | reverse complement strand
TCGACTTGTGCAGGTGACCGTCAGGGAGCTTCTCATGGTGGGCGTCTGAGAAGGCCAGGGAAACGTGGACGGGGGGAGGGGGCCGTCTCGGGACCCCGACTGGGTTTGGTGCATTGGAAGAGGGCCTCACCTCCAGTTGAGGCAGGAACCGCAGGGTACCTCTGATTTCAGACTCCGATCGCAGGGTCCCTGCAGACTGGGGACAGGAGAGTCAGGCCTCGTCTTGGGTTGAGGCATGGAACTCCGCTTGCCTCTCGAGATGTCCCCGGGGAGAGAGGCCGCTTGTCGAGCTGTATTTGGAACCTGGGGTTTTTTTCCGAACAGTGCACGGAAAAACTGCCCCTTCGTGTGGACTTCATTCACAGGGTGGAGTTCGGAGAGGTGTCCGGGCATCGGGTTCTTCTCAAGAGGGGACCGGGAAATCGGGGTTCTACGGAACGTGGAACCACCCACGAGGCCACGTCTGGAATGTCTTCGTGAGACCGGCCTCATCCTGAGGTGCGACCGGAAGGTCGGGAACCCCTTCCAGACAAAGCAGGGGAGTCGACCCTCCTGTCCAGATCAGGAGGGGAGAAA
>NW_011459822.1:0-543 GCF_000754665.1 Bison bison bison | reverse complement strand
ACATACTTATCAGTAATTACATTAAAATGTAAATGGGTTGAATGCCCCAACCAAAAAGACAAAGACTGGCTGAATGGATACAAAAACAAGACCCCTACATATGTTGTCTACAAGAGACCCACCTCAAAACAGGGGACACATACAGACTGAAAGTGAAGGGCTGGAAAAAGATTTTCCATGCAAATAGGGACCAAAAGAAAGCAGGAGTAGCAATACTCATATCAGATAAAATAGACTTTAAATCAAAGGCTGTGAAAAGAGACAAAGAAGGTCACTACATAATGATCAAAGGATCAATCCAAGAAGAAGATATAACAATTATAAATATATATGCACCCAACACGGGAGCACCACAGTACGTAAGACAAATGCTAACAAGTATGAAAGGAGAAATTAACAATAACACAATAATAGTGGGAGACTTTAATACCCCACTTACACCTATGGATAGATCAACTAAACAGAAAATTAACAAGGAAACACAAACTTTAAACGATACAATAGACCAGTTAGACCTAATTGATATCTATAGGTCATTTCATC
>NW_011459821.1:0-572 GCF_000754665.1 Bison bison bison | reverse complement strand
TTACTCTTTATATCTTTAATTAATATCTAATTGAAGCTATTGTATCCTGATCCTCGCCTATGCCGTCTCTCCTTCGAATACCCTGGATCAGCCGGGGCTGGTCCCCGGCAGCTGGCGCCCGAACAGGGACATTCGAAGGTAAGCTCCCCAAAGCAATCAGGGCCATCAGCCCTATTGCTCCCCGTTCTCGGAACAACTGGGTTACCAGCCCTCTTGTTCCCCCACGGAGCAGTTTGTGTCACCAGCCCTACTGCTCCTCCCTCGGAACAGTTTGGGCCATCAGCCTACTGTTCCTCCCCCCGGAACAATCTGGGCCATCAGCCCTATTGTTCTTCCAATGTTCGGGACGGCTAGGACCCCACTTGAGGGTGCCGCGTACCCCCCTGTAGGATAGACAGGGCGAGAGGAGTGGGAAGTGTTGAAAGTGTTAAAGAGTTAGAGTTAGAAAAAATGGTTTCTGAAGTTAAAAGGCCAAAGAAAAGCCTGATCTTTTGATAGCTTAAAGCAAAATCTTTTACTATACTTAATTTTCTGACATGGATAACACTGAAACTAAGAATGGCAACTCTTTA
>NW_011459820.1:0-515 GCF_000754665.1 Bison bison bison | reverse complement strand
TAGAAACATATGGAGGGTAAACAACATGCTTCTGAATGACCGACATATAACAGAAGAAATCAGAAAAGAAATGGAAATATGCATAGAAACAAATGAAAATGAAAATACAACCCATACAAATAGCTGTGAAAAGAAGAGAAGCGAAAAACAAAGGAGAAAAGGAAAGATATAAACATCTGAATGCAGAGTTCCAAAGAATAGCAAGAAGAGAAAAGAAACCCTTCTTCAGCGATCAATGCAAAGAAATAGAGGAAAATAACAGAATGGGAAAGACTAGGGATTTCTTCAAGAAAATCAGAGATACCAAAGGAACATTTCATGCAAAGATGGGTTCAATAAAGGACAGAAATGGTATGGACATAAGAGAAGCAGAAGATACTAAGAAGAAGTGACAAGAATACACAGAAGAACTGTACAAAAAAGATCTTCACGACCCAGATAATCACGATGGTGTGATCACTGACCTAGAGCCAGACATCCTGGAATGTGAAGTCAAGTGGGCCTTAGAAAGCATC
>NW_011459819.1:0-521 GCF_000754665.1 Bison bison bison | reverse complement strand
GAGGCCTGACTCTCCTTTCCGAAGTCCGCTGGGACCCTGGGATCGGAGTCTGAAATCAGAGGAACCCTGAGGTTCCTGCCTCAACTGGAGATGAGGCCCTCTTCCAATGCACCAAACCCAGTGGAGTGCCGAGAGGCCCCTCCCACCTCCAGTTTCCCTGACTTCTCAGAGCCACCATGAGAAGCCCCCTGAGGTCACCTGCACAAGTCGAGGGACACCAGGGTGTCCTGCCTTAACCCGAGAAAGACCTCGAGAGACCTTCTTCAACACGTCTCGAGGCCAGATTCCCCTATTATGACTTGAGAGGAATGACGCGCTCCCCCTCACCATTCGCACGGAGACCCGACTTCCTTGGCGCCCCACGAGAGGCTCACTGACCTCGCCGTCGTACCTCGCGAGAAACCGCACACTGGGGCCGCCGCTCGAGAACAACCCCGAGCCTCCCCCGTCATGGCGACTTGAGGGCCTTCGTCTCCTGTATGGCCTAGAGACGAATCTCTCGACCTCTCTCCAAATGCCTC
>NW_011459818.1:0-537 GCF_000754665.1 Bison bison bison | reverse complement strand
ATTTGAATCAGTTCTAATGAGATGGATGAAACTGGAGCCTATTATACAGAGTGAAGTAAGCCAGAAGGAAAAACATAAATACAGTATACTAACCCATATATATGGAATTTAGGAAGATGGTAACAATAACCCGGTGTACGAGACAGCAAAAGAGACACTGATGTATAGATCAGTCTTATGGACTCTGTGGGAGAGGGAGAGGGTGGGAAGATTTGGGAGAATGACATTGAAACATGTAAAATATCATGTAAGAAACGAGTTGCCAGTCCAGATTCGATACAGGATACTGGATGCTTGGGGCTAGTGCACTGGGACGACCCAGAGGGATGGTGTGGGGAGGGAGGAGGGAGGAGGGTTCAGGATGGGGAACACATGTATACCTGTGGCGGATTCATTTTGATGTTTGGCAAAACTAATACAATTATGTAAAGTTTAAAAATAAAATTAAAAAAAAAATCAACAGAAGTCCAAGGACTAATTTCAGCAGGACTCCAGATATTTTCTCAATATATAAGCATTTGTCTATTAATAAGGAAA
>NW_011459817.1:0-523 GCF_000754665.1 Bison bison bison | reverse complement strand
AATAGACCTCATCTAGGCTTGTGTCCAGAAGCCATGTTCCTCTTTAGGTGCGACAGGGAGTCTCGGGGTTGCATTCCAGACGCACCCGGGGAGACAGGCATTCATCTCGAGTGGAAGCAAAGAACCCCGCTCTGCTCTCGAATCGCGACGGGTGTCTCTTGGAGCTCACTGGGTGGACTCAAGGGAGTCAAGCCTCCTGAGGCTTTTGGAGAGAGGTCGCGAGATTGGTCTCTAGGCCATGCAGGAGACGAAGGCCCTCATCTCTCGATGACGGGGGAATCTCGGGGTTGTTCTCGAGCGGCGGCCCCAGTGTGCGGTTTCTCACGAGGTACGACGGCGAGGTCAGTGAGCCTCTCGTGGGGCGCCAGGGAAGTCGGGTCTCCATGCGAGTGGCGAGGGGGAGCGCGTCACTGCTCCCGAGCCAGGGTAGGGGAATCAGGCCTCGAGACGTGTTGAAGAAGGTCTCTCGAGGTCTTTCTCGGGTTGAGGCAGGAAACCCTGGGTTCCCTCGACTTGTGCAGGT